>NW_016159215.1:0-3796 GCF_001687245.7 Rhagoletis zephyria
AAGAAGAGGTCGCAACAAGGAAGTGGTCATGGCAAGCCAGGCAGTGTTTAAGGCAGGAANGATCGTCACAGGAAAGTGCCACTTAGGGTTGGTTACGGCAGCCAGTACTGCAGCAGACGGTTAGTCTTAGAGGAAGTGTCGACAATTCCACCAGAAACGGAAGCGGTTAGTTGGGCGGTGGTTGGCAGTGATGGAGACGGAGTGGTTTCATCAGGAGAAGGAAGCGGTTCACCGATACAGGAAAAGCGTGACGGTTCCGCTAGCTCAGTGAAGAAGAGGTCGCAACAAGGAAGTGGTCATGGCAAGCCAGGCAGTGTTTAAGGCAGGAAGAAAGCCACTGAACCACGTTGCAATGGTGATACGCCGATGGCCGGAAATGGAAGCGGCTGTGGAAGCAGTTGGCGCGCTTTGAAGTGTCCCGAAAAAGGTGGTCGGAAAAGGCGAGCAGTTAAGCCGGAAGCCAACGTTGAGATTATACATGTCCGGTCGATGAAGTTAGCATCGGCGGAAGAGCGAGATACGAAACGACGGCGTAAGGATCCGGATGTAGCAAGATGTGCTAAAGGCAGTGGAGCACGAAGGCGGGAGTCTAGGTTTCATGGACAGATGATGCGGCATAGATCTGGCGAAAAGGGTGCCCATGAGAAGAGACATGTTCTGGTCACCACCAGTGGCCGGAAGAAGCACGACCATGTGAGATGGTGCGCTACCGGAGATAAGCTGGAAGCAATGTCTAGTAACGCATCGCGCCGAGAGGAGCTACAGAAAAGTGATTCGGTGTTGTTGCACATGCCGCAGCCGAAGAAACACTTCACCTCCGACAACATCGTAACTGGAAAGGTCCGTATAGGATTGACAAACGGCTGAAGGACGCAGTGCATCGAATCCAGACAATGGGAAGACCGAGGACCAAGATGAAAGTGGTCCACTTGGAAAGACTTGCAGCGGTTGGAGCGGCAAGTGTGTCTGATCGGGACGATCAGACTTAGGTGGAGGGCAGTGTGGCGAATACTGCGGCAACACAAAGCGAACAACGAGAAATAGGCAGAATGTTCGAGGAATGACGTAGAATGTTCCACAAAGAGAAACGTCAAGTTGGATGAACACTGCGAACAGCGAGAGAAAGAGAATGAGCGATAAACTTCAGAACGTTCTAGAGTTGCCATAAGTGCGAGCGCAGGTATATAAGAGCCACGACACAGCGGAGTTGGGACAGTTACAAGTCAGCAAGCTACAAGTAAAGTGAGCGGAGAAGTGAGTTGCGAATAAGCAAGCTATAAGTTTAATTGTGTTAACAAGTTTAGTAAAGCGTTGTTATTGCTTTAACAAGTATCGTAAAGTGCTTCTACTGTATTAGCGAATATTGTAAATTGTTTGTTGTACAATAAAATTAATTGTACTACAATTTGGTCATCGTTAGCATTTATTTAACAATCCAGAGATACGAACCTAAAGACATTTGGGAAATCCCTCAAGGTTTCGAGGATAATCGTAACAGTATATAAACTTGGTTCACATAATTGTTGTTTGTAACAGGTAAAACGAATCGAGATAGATATAGACAAATGTATACATAAATTATCAGAATGAAAAGAGAACTCGATTAAGCGGCGACTGTCTGTCCGTCCATCCATCTATGCACACGATAACTCGAGTAAAAATTTAGATATCTTAACGAAACTTGGTACGGACAATAACCACCCATGTAACGGCAGTCTTCATAAATACGAAAACTGCGATATTTTAGTAACTACTGAAGATTATTCACTCAAAATTGATATTTACAATGATTTTTAGACGAAAAATAGGAATATTTAAATGTGTATATCTTGGTAACAGCTGATAATTTTTAAAATCGGACAATAAACACAACCACATCCCATATAACGGTAATTTAGAGAAATATGAAATCTTCAATAAACCAGTAAAAACTAAAGCTAATTTATTCAAAATTGATACTTGCAATGATTCTTTACTACGAAATACGTTTATGATACAATTTGGGAAAATGGGCGTGGCACCGACCACTTATGATCTCATATATGTATCTCGGTAACCGTTCTATCAATTTGTACCAAACTCGGTATCGTTATTGTGCTTGCCACACAAAAGCAAAACGTTGAAAATTATTGAAATTGGACTAAATTACGGCCACTTTCATATGACGGTAAATTTCAGAAATGCTTGGGACATCTACATTTCGAAATTTAAGGACGCTAATTTACTCAAAATTGATACTAACTACAATCCCTTGAAAATAAGTAACATTATTTGGAATTTTGAAAAATGTGCGTGTATAAGTTTATCTCATTATATCTAACTGAATGTTCTATCGAAGATGTTTAAAGTAGGGGTAAACCATCTCTGCTTACCACGGTAGTTTTCGGAAAAGAAAAAAACATATACTTACTTACTTTTTTACTGGTTTTTCTTTAAGCTTTAACATGGAGGCCGAAAACGGAATCTTTGTTTTGCAAACGTCAAGCTGTGAGGTTGAACTTTATTGTGCTCTGATTTTGGCTTTCTATTTGCTAAGCTTATTGTGCTAATTCTGAGTTAAAGTAGTGATAAAAAGTGCTTATGAGCAACTTGTGAAATAATTGAAGCTAAGTGAAAGTTATTGTGTTTTATATTAAACTAAATTTAATTTAATTTCACTAGCTTACATTCTAGTCTTGCCGAGTCATTTGTTGCTATCATTGTTGTTGTATCCTTTGTAGTTAACTGAGTTCATTTTGTTTTTGCACATTTGTTCTACTCTTTTTGTTCACTTCTTCTAGTAATTCTTGTCACAGCTGTTTGTGTTGCGTTTATTAAGTGTCATAATTACAGTGATACTCAAACTTTTCGCTACATTTATTTAAAGTTATTTACATCAGCTCCTTAACGGTTATAATTTATTTGTTTGTCTGTTTATTAACGAGTGTTATTTCATACATCTTTCAATATGAAGTGCGATCTTGATACTTGCCAAATTAAAAGCGATTCTGAACGCTACTTATCATGCTGGCTGTGTGATGGTATTTACCATCTGAAATGTACTGGTTTGACGGGACGAATTCTGGACGCTATTAATGATGGCAAGGGACTTCGCTGGTCTTGCGTAAAGTGCAGGTCAACCGAAGTTGATATTTTCAAGCTATTTAGGCAAACCAGAAATGGCTCTACAGAAATAGGAAGAGAATTGTCGGTATTGACAGTAAAATTTAAGCATTATGAAAATGTGTTTAAATCATTCAAATGCTTAGCAACCTTGCTATCTGTTAAGGATATCCGTGTGTCTAAACGTAAGCGCCTTCATGGTCCATCTAAGGAAATTATTGCCGTTGCACGTCAGAATAATCTTCCGACTGACTTAATTAATCTATCTTCGCCATGTCCTCCTGCATCAGAATCCTCAGCCTCAACAAGGCGTGTAACGAAATCTGCTTCGGATAATAACGAGCCTGAAGTATCTCCCCCTTCCCCATTGAAGTGGTGGCATCATCTTCAAAGCCTCCACCGCCTTCCCTACCCTCAACTACTAACGCAGTAACTCAACCCCTTCCGCCGGTACTCCAGTCTGATGCAAGGAAACTAGTTGTTGTTCCGCCAAAGGAGTCAATCTTTGTCTCTAGATTTTCGAGAGACCCTACCGAAGACGATATAAAGCTTTATATCTCATCAAAAATTACAACTGTCGACTTAAGCATCAGAAAATTTAATTTTAAATGCGAAAGAAATATTGCTTCATTTAAAATTGACGTAAATTTCGATAATTTTAATGCGCTGCTTAGTAGTTCTTTTTGGCCCCCCG
>NW_016159215.1:7696-17262 GCF_001687245.7 Rhagoletis zephyria
TAGGCTTCATATGATTTTTATTTATGTTGGGGAGAAATAGGTGGGATGGCAACAAAATAATGTAGTATGTATTTATACATATAAACATGCGCACATCAACAGCAACAAAAAATTTACGGTTTGGATAACACCCAATGTTATCCATTCCTCTGGCTGATGTTTGAACCGTAACCAGAGATCGTTTTTTTCAAACGTAGTCAACAATATTAACAATCTTTTGTAAATTTCGATGACAAATGAAACATAAGAAACAATATGGGTTTTCATATCGAGCTCGATATTCGGTAACTCGGTGTTCGGTAATTTTATCCCATGTATATTGTTTGTGTAACACTATTTTACTATCTTTATTTATTTTTATTTAGTGTGAAGACCCATAATATTTACGATGCATGTAACCTGCCTCTGTATCGGTGTGTAGCAGGGCAACGTCTGCCCGGGCTTACTAGTATAATTATAAAATTTCATTCCAAACATAAACTATATAAATTCANGGCTTACTAGTATAATTATAAAATTTCATTCCAAACATAAATTATATAAATTCTCAACTTTAATTTAAACATGCATAATTATTTTGTACCAA
This sequence comes from Rhagoletis zephyria, assembly GCF_001687245.7. NCBI lineage: Eukaryota > Metazoa > Arthropoda > Insecta > Diptera > Tephritidae > Rhagoletis > Rhagoletis zephyria. Next base: position 8,283 of record NW_016159215.1, read on the forward strand.
TTTTACTTGTAATTAATAAAAAAAATCTCTACGTAATAAAATTAAAAAGAAAACTCTTGCAACTTGAACTCCACATAGCACGTTGCAGTTATCGTCGAAAAATAAAAAAACTGTAGACTCAGACTTCTAAATAAATGCGTCATTGGACTTAAGTTTTTGCTTCTTTGCTTTCAAACAACAACAAATATGCATAGAATGAGCCCACAATATACAAATTCGATGGTATTTTCTTTTTTTTTAAGAATACGCCATTTTTACACAACAAAGAACTAAACAGAATTTAGAAGTCAGCGCAACATCAACTGTCACGATTGCCGCATGCAAGAACAATCGTGTAATAAGTTTGGGGCAATTATTGTTACTATATTGCTTTTCACCAACTTGCGGTAATCAAAATTGTATTAACAGAGGCAACCGTGTGACTGTACAGAATTTGATTGGGACAATTTTTTTATTGTGCTCCAATACAGCACAATCAAAATTGTTCCAGATTGGTGCATTTGCGGCAATCGTGTGATCTCAGCTTTAGAAAAAGCAGCGAAAATACGTGCCAATATTCGCTCGTGCATTAACAATAGGTAATTTGCTTTGTGTAATTCTGAACTTGACAATATGGATATTATTAAATCTGCACGCAGGTTGTTTTCGCCGAAGATTGATTGTGTCACAAGATTGGACCGCTCTATAATGGGTATAAATGTGCGGTACTGCGATAATGGTGTTATTATCACACAAACACTAGCTATGAGGTAAGTCCATGTTAAACATAGTAGTTTGAATTTAACTCATATACTAATTAAGATTCTCGAATCGTATGGTGTAAGCCTGGTTCAAATTTTCTCTATTACCATAGACAACCAGTGTTGCCAACTCGTGGGATTTCGCCCATAATTTGGGATTTTCGCACCATAAAAGGGTGCGTGGGATTTTGCGTCTCATTATGGGATTTTTAGCTAAATACAATCTTATGGTTCTATTGATGTTTTATTTGCTTTTAATTCCAACATGACGGGTGGGNCATAAAAGGGCGCGTGGGATTTTGCGTCTCATTATGGGATTTTTAGCTAAATACAATTTTATGGTTCTATTGATTNGGATTTTCGCACCATAAAAGGGTGCGTGGGATTTTGCGTCTCATTATGGGATTTTTAGCTAAATACAATCTTATGGTTCTATTGATGTTTTATTTGCTTTTAATTCCAACATGACGGGTGGGACATTTAAACATGCTTTTCCCCAAACTTTAAGTTATTTCTTTTTAACCCTTAATTTTGCAAGTTTCAAAGTGTTAACATTTGAATTCAAATAACAGTTTAACACGAAACGAATAAAGTAGAAAACTTAGTTATATGACTTACACCAAAAATTTTCATTTTCCCCAAGAGTGACGGCTGAGACAACGGCGACACCCACCTCTCTGAGTGGATGGATTCGTTTGCCATTTTAGACAAACTTTATATCAAAATATTTCTGGCATAGAGGCGTTCTCTAATATAGTTAGTATAATGATAAGGTCCATTGTATGTTTTTATGACATTATTATATTTGATAAAAAAAACTTTGAGCTTGTGACGGGTGGGACAATATTTTGTGACTGGTGGATCGAGTCACTATTCAGGACACATAGGATTTTTGCACTTTTTCCCATAAAAGCATTAATTTCATATTAAAGCCGTTAGAAACTTCCACTTCATTACACTTAATTATTTGGGGCTATAAAACTGCATATCCAAAAATGTTTTAAAGATTTATACCCAAATTCATAAAAAATAAAGAACATTTTAACTGCTTTATAAATCGAAAATTTATTTGAAAATGTCACTCTGTAAAGCTCTTTAAACCTATTGTATTATTTATGAATAAGGCTATTAGATTAAAAAATACTGAAATTTTTACGAAACTTTGTTGAGTTTTCCTAAATTTTGTATAAAGTGTGAATCTGTGATATGATTTTGGTTAAACCTCGGACGGTATTTTTATAGAAAAATACCAAAAGAACTAGCTCGAAAAACATTACGAATATTTAAAAAAAAATCAACACGTGGTCATTTGTTTGAGTCACTGTATATATTGTTCTTAAAAACTTTTAATATTTAATATTGATAAATGGGATTTTCGAATTTTAAAATGGGATAAACAGGGCGTTTTTCAAAGGAGAATGGGATTTTCGTACCTTTAGAGTTGGCAACATTGTAGACAACGCTGCGAATATGGTCAGTCTAGGGGATTTGGTCAACAAATAACTACAAAATATTGACAAAATGAATAGCAACAAAAACGAACATAACATAATAGATATGGAGTGTGAAGATGACGAAAGTCATGGAGAAAATGAGGATGTAGCACACCCACCATACGATGATGTTGCTGCTTTAGACGCTAGACAGTTAAATTTATTCAAATTTGGAAATCGATTTGGCAGCAAGCGATAATATAACCATAATATAATTCATATACCTTGAATTTAGCTGTATGTGATTTTCTAAAAGAAATCAAAGACATACGGAGCAAAGTAAAAACGGTCGTTAAAAAACTAATAACATCTGTTACATGCAGAAAAGCTGCGTATACCTGTTATCGAATGCGTAATGCGTTGGGCCTCCACATACAACATGTTTTTAAGTTTATTGCAGCTTAAAAGCTTTTGTGAGAACTGATATTGCAGATTTGCATATAAGCGAACCAAATTGGTTGACTATCAAAAGCTTGTTCAGTCAATTTCCATAAAACTTCAAAAAATATATCTTGTTTTAAGTGATGTATATTTTGCATGGTATTCATGCAAGAGTGACATCGAAAATATCTGGGGAAAGTATGCCGCTTTTTTTCTAAATCACTAAACAAACGTCGAGAAATTTTGCTGCGGAATCCGTATGTTTTGGCTGCTGTTTACCGTGGGTTCAGTATCAAGTACTCCTTACTGATTCTAAAAAAACTACTGCAATTGAACACATTATACATGTTTTTAATCTAAAATCGAAATTTAATGGTATGCAGGCTAATAAAGACTCGTCACCCTCTTCAAAATTCAGTACCATGAGGAAATGGATGAAATTTTAAAAGAAATAGAAAATAATGAGACGAAGTCCAAAAATAGATCATTAATAGATAAAATCAAATTGTTTGATAATACAAAGCGACTTTTAAATAATGTTGATATTTTGAACTTTTGGAATAACTACCCCGACAAAGATTTATCTGAATTGGCTCAGATTATTTTTGGTGTTCCTGCAACCCAGGTTTCGGAAAAGAGGACGTTTTCCACCCTAAAATTTATTCTTTCGGACCTACGAGGAAATATTGAGGACGATTTGCTAGAAGATATTCTTTTCATAAATCACAACTGATTATTGTAAATCAAATATTTTATCAAAGAATTTCTACAACTATGTATATGTTTTTATACCTATATTTTTTGGACTATTACTGAATGAAACATATATATGTGCAGTTTTTTTTTATTATTTCCGAATCGTTGAACCGAACCGAAACCCCGGTTCAAGGACCAAAAAAACCGGTTTGACGAACCAATCCAAAAGTGTAAAAACGGTTCGAGCCGCTGAACCGAACCGCCCAAATTTTTTATCCGGTTTACTACCCTGCTGAAAATACCATGGATAATGGTTAATCGAATAATAGTCGTTTATCTACTACTAGTCGACACTCGCAATAGGGGCGTTATTATCATCCTGCCGTAGGACCAAAACCTACTGAACTAACATCACAATGTAATTCAGTTTCCCTATCTCTACTGTATATTGCCAGAACCAGGCCTTCAATCAGTCGAGATTTTAGTTCGTTGAGTGCATTGAAACACTTCTCATCAAAATCAAAATTAGCATTCGTTTCAGCAAGTTTTGCAAAGGTTTGGCTATCTGAGAGAACGATGCTACAAAACGCCGAGTATAAAAAAACATCCCAATAAAAGAATGCAATTGCTTTTGGTTTGTTAGTATTGGAAAATTGCTAATTGCCCTGATGTGAGAGCCATTTGGTCGGAACCCCCGACTGGCTCACTTCGTATCCTAAATAATCTACTTCCTTATATCCAAACTTTGATTTATCTAAGTTGAGCTTTAATCTCCGCACTGAAAGGCGTCCAATGCAAACTTTAATAAAGCCATTGTTCCTCAAATTCACTTCTAGCAACTACAATATCGTCCATATATAATATAATTCTTCTTTCGTCAATTAAATCACGTAATATACTATTGATAAAACGTTGAAATACGGGCATTCTTAGTCGGAACGGCATTCATATTCATATTGACTATTAGGGATCACAAGAGGTATATGGAATCGATTCGGGTACATCTGCACCTGATGGATACAGCCCTTCAGGTCTAATATAGAGAATAGTTTCTTGCTTTCAATAAATTCGATGCAGTCATCAGTAAGAGGTAATGGGTAATTATCTCTAACCGTTACTTTGTTCAAAGCACGGTCATCGACACACATCTTACTCTAAATGCAAAAAAACACGGCCCAGAATAACCGAAGGGGACATACAATTATCGTAAATTATTTTTAATTCAATATCTTCAGTTTTATTTTGAAATGTTATTGTACAATTAATTGTACCATTAATAAATATCAGCTTGTCACCTACATATATAGGTTATCGAAATTCTTCATGGATCTTAATTCCAGCTCTTTTGGGACATACGACGATCTGATGTAACTAACCGGATTACTAGTATCGAACAAGGAACAAATCGAATTAGACACTACTCTTTCAACTAACATAAATTTAATGCTACTTCGCCCTTCCGCATCAGCTGCTACTTTGGGTTGGGACAGGCCCGATGATCATGCCACAACCTCCAACATCGAAAACATCATCCGTCTGGTCGTCGATAATATGGACAATTAGGCTTTATATGCCCATATTTCGAACAATTGCATCACAGCGGTTTTTGGTCTGCTTTCTGTTTCGTCGGTACTACAGGTTTCTGACTCACAGCCCCTGAAGCATTGCCCATCGCAAAGTATTTGTTTTGATATCTGCTTATGATCGCTTTCAGCTCGTCGGCAGTTGTTGCCGAGAGAAACAAGTGGGCATTTGGTATATCGCCGATAACATCGATAACGAGGTCAACCACCTCCTGCTCTGTTACTCTGTCAAGTTACCGCAAAATCAACTTCAGCTACTAGCGCTTTCTTCAGAGCGCAGTTGTTGTTGTTGTTAGAAACACACGCGCTGTTCCCCGCATGATTTCCTCGAAGTCTCTTATGAAATATTGGACCGGGTATGCCACATCATCCCCATTATATTTCGGCAGGGCATGCTCGATGTCACCGAAATCGAGTTTGCGTTGGCATTTCGTTGCAGAGCGGCCCTCCAATTCTTCGATTTGTTTCATTAACTTCAGCGTTTGTAACCTTTCCTCCAACGCCAGCACTTTCTGGTTTAAATCTGCTAGGTTGGACTTTGGTGGCTCATCAACTCTGCGAAGGACAACGGCGGCATCGTCTGGAGCAGTAATGGGACACTCGGCATGGACGGCAGCGGCAGTACTTTTATGGATGGCATCGGCAACAGCGTGAACGGTATAGCCAGCAAGGGCAACGACAACACCAATATGGGCTATTTCCATCAGAAACAGCATGAGCGGCAGAAGTGACAGCATCGGCAGCACCGGTATTAGTATCGGCATTGGTGTTTTCACTTCCGCCCACCACATTGCGCAACAGATTTCGGAGGTGGGCAGTGTTGATGGGGGAAAATCTACCTGAGCACATTGATGAGATCTTAGCGAGTGTTTGCTATTTCGTCAATAAATTCTTTTCCAGATAGCTTATTGCTTCGGCTCCACACCTGAATTTGTAAAACTTTAAAATTGATTATACTTATCTGGATGCAATAAGATTTTGAGCACAAATAAAAACGCGTTCAGTCGCTCGGCTAGTCGTCCGGAAAGAGAGCGGCCATTAATTTATTTTTGACAACTAGGGCAGCCATTAGGAGTACATGGTCGCATTTGACTATAATACTTATACTACGTTTACGCCAACGGTAATTTTTAGTGACATGAAACTTGTCCTTTATTATACTAAAATTTAATGGGCTACAAAACTTCATGCTCGAAAATTTTCTAAACATTCTGAATAAAAATTTTAAATATAATAAATTTTTTTTTCATTTTTCCTAACAAACTAATCGTGGTACAAAGCTCAATAACGATATTGGAATTAATATTAGTATGCCACAAAAAATTAGCAAAAGTTTGAAATTGCGATGAAAATGTTTTGAAGTTTGATGCATATTTGTGAACTTTGTGTAATTTTTTAAATATTTATTTCTGTGGTTTCTGTTATAGATGGAACTATATTTTAAATGAAAAATATTAAAAATAAATAAATAAACAGGAGTTACCAACATCATTTTGAATTTTGCTACCATTATTTTGACCGCTGTTGTGTGTGGTTGCTCAATTTCTTATTATTAGTATTATTCCTTTGCATATAGATGTTTTTAAAAGTTGCAAAATTTCTATAAAGTAACGCGATTTTAACGGTATTAAAATCAAAAGAAAGGTAATCGATTTACCATTCTTTCGATATTTATTAGCATTTAAAAATCATTTATAGTGGTTTACTAAAATCCAGTTTTCTTACAAAATTTCAAAATTTCATCGCGTTTATTTGGCTTACACATAGATGTTTTCAAAAGTTGCAAATATTCAATAAAAAAAGTAAAGTGATTTCATCGGTATTATTGTCAAAAGAAAGGTAATCGATTTATCTTTCTTTTTATATATATTTGCGATTAAAAACCATTTATAGTGGTCCACAAAAACTCACGTTCTCTTACAGCTTTGCAAAATTTGATCGCGTTTTTTCCTTTTTGTGTGTTAAAATAAATATATACAATAGAAATAAATATGAGAAACTATCGAAATAATTTATAATAAATTTGATAATTAAGCTTCAAATATTTGGAAATTAGACTAGTAGTGCTTGTTGTGCTATCTCCACAGATTCCCGGCGCTCTTGGACACTTTCAAATCCGATTGGCAGAATGACTCAACTCCATTTATATATATCATTAGCTGATGAGCTATGACGATTGTATTCGTGGAACTGTTTGTCTTAACATAACAAGTTTCCGCCAAAATTTGAAAAAAAACAACAAATTTTTTTAAGTAGACATTTGTAAGCATAGTGGGATGCTTTGTCAGGCTCTTCTTTGCTCTTGTAGTAATTCGCTAGCGCCATTATATCCTCATTTTCATAATCTCCAGATAATCTGCACATAGAAACTGCTTCGACAAGGGAATCTAAAAGAAAAATTAACATGTTCTAATAACTAAAAATACATAGTCCACCTAAAATATAGTCATTGAATCTACTCAGAAAAATCCTCCATCTCAGTCCTTGGAACTAATTAATCTTTCTTCTCCATGCCCTCAGGCATTGGATCCTCCGCTATCTAAGGCCATGTCCACTAGGTCTGTGTCTAAAAATATTGTCGACAATTAAACCGTCGATTAAACAGTGTTGCCATCTACATCTGAAGCTGCACTGTCTAACATAAGTCCTCCGAACAGCTCGGAATCCCGCATATCTGAAATCACTACCAAAAATTTGGTTGTAATTCCACCGAGAAGATCAATCTTTGTCTCTAGATTTGCTAAAGACACTTCTTCTGACGATATAAGGCGTACATATCGACTAAAATTAAAACTAAAGATGTATTTATTCGTAAATTTAATTTTAAATACGATCGCGATATTTCATCTTTTAAAATTGATGTAGCTGCCGAAGATTTTAATTCACTACTAAATAATTCATTTTGGCGACTCATTCATTCAAATCAATTCATTGTCGCGAGTTTGAGTATAAACCTAATAAAAGTAATAACAACTTAGCTAAAATCTCTAGTATTAATTCTGATTCAAAAAACTAACTCGCACGTCAACTTTAAGTATTTGCTATCCAAAACGTTAGAGGTTTGAATACCAAATTAACTGACTTATATTAAATATTATGTTACCAGGCTAGTCTGATCTATGTTTTTAATGCGAATAAAACTACATTATTCCACTTTCTGGCCCAACGTTTCGCTAAAACATTTTTAGCATCTTCAGGGGCAATCCAGCTTTATTAAATCTGCAACAAACCATAAAATACAAAGGCTCATTGTAATCAAAAATTAATGAATATAACATACAAACATACATATACATATATGGAATTAAAAAATATAACAACAATTTGAGGACAAAAAACTCACAATATTAAAGAACTTTATAATTATTTGGGCCAAATTCTTATTTGTTATGTTTGCTGGGTTGGAGCTGCTTCGGCCGATAGTTAAAAAAGCGAAAAATTTAAATTTTCCTTTTACCCTCCTACGCGTTTCAACGCTCACGAGTCTTCACGAGTATTGGAAAAATAAAAACAAATAAACAATAAACATGATTAGCAAGTAAAATTCGTTGATGCAAAAACAATAAACATAGTTGACGACAATTACTTTACAGTAATTCTGACTTTGAACTCACATTTACATAAATATTATTGGCAAAAAAATTTTAATCAAAGATAAACGTTAGCACCATTTTAAGTATCATTTCACAATATTACCAAATTACAATCCTATATTCTTATTTATATTTCCTATTGATTACAGCTGCATACACGTTGTTGGTGTTATCCACGTCCTCTTCAAAGTCTCTAGTTGTTGTTGTATACGTAGGCTTTCTAATGTCATTCTCCTTTTTACCCCTCTTTCGATGTCCAAAATTCTCGTATTCCCGAAGTCCGCAAATTGTTCGTGCTTCGTCAAGTGTTGTGCAAGTGCTGTTGTCATCTTTTTGTTTCTCTCCTCCGCTTTATGTTCGCTAATTCTTGTACCCAATGATCGTTTGGTTGTGCCTACGTAGCATTTGTTACAGCTTTCAGTATCATTCCCCTTACATTCTATTTGATACACCACATTATGTTGTTGTTCCTTCAGAATTCTGTCTTTTGTTTT
>NW_016159215.1:22658-51760 GCF_001687245.7 Rhagoletis zephyria
TAATAAAAGATCATTGCAACAACCATACGAAGGACCTTATAAGGTTGTTGAAAAAAACAAAAAATATTTCAAACTTGATGTAGATAATGAGGTTAAAACAATTCCGATAAACAGACTAAAACCAGCAATCATTGAAACAGAACTAATACCAGAAACAAACACTAATACAATGAATAACACAACATCAAATAAGAAACGAGTTACTTTTAATTTATATAACATTAATTCTCTAGAAGGGGGAGTATTGTAGGGTTTGTATTTGTGTTATTACCTTTTATTGTACTGTGTTCATTTCAACTTTGTAATTTTGGAAATTTTAGATTTATGTGATTTTTGTGGTTCGTCAATCAAATAGAAAATTTTTATTATTCAAACTTTTCTCGAATTGTTAACAACGTAAAATAAAATAAATTTTGTTAACTTGTAATAATTAAATTTATTTAAGAATAAATACCTTTTTAAAACCCTACACACACTAGAAAGCCTTAGGATAATGCAAAGAAGGAAAAAGACAATGAACAAAAAAGAAGATACTGACAACATTGCGGCCGCTTACATTTCTTGTTTATGATTACAAATAAAAATGTGTATTATTTTAGTATTGTATTTAGTATTGACAAAGCTACCACAAAAGATGGTAAGATGCATTGTATTTAGGTTTTAAATCAAAGTTCTTTAATATTGTGAGTTTTTTGTCCTCAAATTGTTGTTGTTATATTTTTTCATTCCATATATGTATATGTATGTTTGTAGGTTATATTCATTAATTTTTGATTACAATGTGCCTTTGTATTTTATGGTTTGTGGCAGATTTAATAAAGCTGGATTGTCTCTGAAGATGCTAAAAATGTTTTAGCGAAACGTTGGGCCAGAAAGTGGAATAATGTAGTTTTATTCGCACTAAAAACATAGATCAGACTAGCCTGGTAACATAATATTTAATAAATTACGAACTGATCGGACAATAAAACATACAGAACTGACTTATATTTAAAAGGCTTCGACTGAAATTTTAATATTCATGCCTATTACGGTATCCGACGGATGCCATCCGCACGGATCTAACCCGATTCACACTGTCATAACAAGCGAATGAGAAGGATTAGATTCATGAGAATGGGATCCCTCGGAAACAGAGCTTTTCCGGTCCGACAGATACCTTTCGCACGAATCTAATCCTTCGCACTCGCTTATTCCGACAGTGCTAATCTGATTAGATCCGTGCGGATGGCATCCGTCGGATACCGTAATAGGCTTGNTCGGACAATAAAACATACAGAACTGACTTATATTTAAAAGGCTTCGACTGCAATTTTAATNACGAATCTAATCCTTCGCACTCGCTTATTCCGACAGTGCTAATCTGATTAGATCCGTGCGGATGGCATCCGTCGGATACCGTAATAGGCTTGATTATTTCCTTGACCGAAACATAGCTCAAACCTCACATTTCTAATTCCGAAATTCTTGCAAATGAATATCAAATATACAGGAGCGACCGCGAGGGCAGAATCGGCGGTGGTATTCTTTTTGCGGTGCATTCGTCGATAACATCGGAGGAAGTTTGTGTTCCTGTCATTGAATATACCGAATTTAAATGCGTGCACAGGCTGAAAAGACTTATGTTTAACCGTTGTTCCAGTCTAGAGATAGTTACAATGTGTGGTTCACGCTTGCCTGGTTATCAGCTTATCTGGTTAAAAATAATTTTTCTGTAGAGTATTTTATTGTTGTACAACAACAACAAAGTGCACCGCAGAAAAATTATTTTTAACCAGATAAGCTGATAACCTGGCAAGCGTGAACAACCACAATGCATTTCTGGAGGAAATTGCTGAACTTTGCCTAAAACAAATAAATATACATATGCCCAAATAAGTTTGGAAAGGTCTTAGATATGGTTTATGTTGATGATGTTCCGAAGCTCTCTATTAATCGGTGTGGTCCCCTTGTTTTGCCAGAGGATGCATACCATCCCGCTCTTCAGTTAAGCTACGAAATCATTAATGAAATACATAATAATCTGTTGTATAGTTCAAGTACTGTATACGTTTTTGCGAAAGCTAATTTCAGAAAAATTATCAAAGAACTTTCAAAGTTATATTGGTCAATATATAGAGAGGACGTAGAGCGTAGCGTTGAAAACTTTAATGATACTGTTTTCAATTTGTTTCAAAAATATGTACCAAAACCTAATGTTGTATATGAAAAATAAAAAGTCACATTCTTTTAAACTGTATAAAAGAACGGACTTGCACAAAGATTACATAAAGTACTCGGTTTTGCGGCATAGCTACTTTGCATTAAATAAGAAATCTTATCNAAGTACTCGGTTTTGCGGCATAGCTACTTTGCATTAAATAAGAAATCTTAGAAGTCATATTTATGTAAAATTAAAAAGAATGAAAGTAACAATCCCAAATTATTTTATGGTTTCGTAAATTCAAAGCGTAAGGTACATGGATTTCCCTCCGCTATGCACTATCGCAATACTGTGTCTAGCGACAGCCAACTCAGTGCCAACATGTTTGCCCAGTTCTTTAGGTCCAATTCATGATTCAATAATACAAGGTTGTGTAATTTGTGACAGCTAAAATTTGACACTCCTTTATCTAGATTTGTATTTTGGAAGTAGGAGAAAGGGGAAGAATGTGATCTCAGAATGGTACTACAAAAAGTAAACAAAGTACACAATTAGAAGTAAAATGTGTATTATTAATTCTATGTGAATTTGCAATATATTTGGTGTTTTAATGGAAATACTAAACAATACATAAAAATATGCATTTTCGATTTAAGTTATTCGTCATTTCCGGGAACAAATCTAGAATACCGACCGTTCAGCTATGCAAAAACGAAAAATTAAGATCAATAGAACTTTTTATGCTCATTTCAACCATGCCAAAATGATTTGGCGCAAGAAAAGAATGAAGAGGGTCTAGAAGGTTAAAGTTCAGTTTTTAGATATTTTAAATACTAATATCTTATGAACCTTATAACCGATTAAAAAGCTAATGACGTCACCGTAAAGGTAATTAAATTGTTCTTCAGCTGATGTACATAATTTATAGCTTTTTGTACTTTTAAACCAAAACCACTAAAAAACGAACAACTATTATTTTTTAATGAAATAACCTTTTTTGAAAAAAACTGCATAATTAATGGTAAAGAATTTTATATTATTTAGAAAGTACAAGTTATTATCTTTAATTCGATATTACATATTTTATCATGATCTACTTTTGGGTTTAAGAATTAAGTGATAATAAAAAATATGAATAAACAAAACAAATAAACCTCTTATATCTTCTTATATTTTCAACCTGCGCTAAATAAATTTGGTATCGTTGAAATCAGCGGAAAAAGTTCTATCAATCGGCATTTTTGGTTATTTTATAGCTAAACGGTCGCTATTCTAGTCTTGTTCTAGAAAATTACGCAAACGAAGATGACGCCAACGAATATTTAGTATGAAGAATTTTTGGGTTTATTTATTTCTTTATTTATTTATTTATTCATTCAGTAGTAATCTAGATTAACAAAGTTACTTACAGACTACTTAGAAATAGAAGGAGTTATACATTAAAACTCATTGCATTTAATATTGATTTGAAATCAGACTTAGATAGAGAAAAATCAATGGCTAGAGAATTTGAGAGTATATTGAACTCAGTCAGAGCTCGAAAAATTGGAGCATTAGAAGCGTAAAGAGTTCGGACACATCCTGTATAAAAAATATCACTATTTCGGAGAGTCCGGTTAGGGATATGGAAACAAATGCGCTCGAGGAGATATGGTGAATCAATTACACCCTTAATAATATCGAAGACAAAGGTGAGCGAAATAATAGTTATTCTGCTTTGAAGAGATTTCAGGTCAATTAGCGCACATCTGGCTTTATATGAGGGAATAGGGTCCGCGAAATTCAGCGACCGCAGAGCAAAGCGTAAAAACGTTTTTTGAACCCGCTCGAGTCTATTAATATGGCATCCATGATAGGGTCTCCAGATAAAAGAAGCGTATTCCAACTTAGAGCGTACCAGCGACGTGAACAGTAGCTTAAGGGTATAAGGATCTGTGAAATCTGAACTAAATCGACGAATAAAAGCAAGCACTGAATACGACTTAGCAAGGTGTAATTTAGATGACTATTAAATAAAAATTTCGAGTCAAAAACTACACCTAAGACAGTTATCTCATTAAGAGCAGATAGACGGGTACCAGCAATACAATAAGAAGTGGGGATAAGGCGACGCGATTTGGAGTAGGATAAATGAAAACACTTACTTAAATTTAACTCTCGGCCATTGGTGCGACACCAGGCTGAGACATTGTCAAGGTCTGATTGAATCTTAATGGAGTCTGAAGAAATTGAAATGGTCGAAAAAATCTTCAAATCATCAGCGTATAAAAGGAAATTAGAGTTAACAAAACAACTCGATATGTCATTAATAAAAATGACAAATAGCAGGGGGCCTAAGATGCTGCCTTGGGGAACCCCAGACGACGCTATGAAAGAGTTGGAGTGCGTATTGTCGACAACGACTACACAGTTTCGATGCTGAAGATAGGATTTTATCCAAGATAAAAAAGTGAATGAAAACCCAAACTAGCTAATTTAGAGATCAAAATTGAATGACTGACTTTGTCGAAGGCTTTTGAAAGATCTGTATATACAGTGTCAACTTGAAGGCGGTCATTGAAAGCCGTCATACAAAATTCAGAGAAAATTGCTAGATTTGTCACAGTAGACCTACCGGACATGAAACCATGCTGATTATCGGAAATTAAGCGTTTAACTGTAAAATACAACTTCTGCTTAACAATATATTCAAATAACTTTGAAACAGTCGACAACTTGGCGATGGGCCTGTAGTTGGAAACATTGCTTTTATCACCACTTTTGAATATAGGGCTAATGAAGGTAACTTTCCAGGCATCGATGAACTCGCCACACTCTAGTGATTCATTGAACAGTAACAGAAGTGGGTTTGCAAAGGCCAAACAATTCTTAAGAAGATAAGATGATAAGCCATCAACGTCTGTCTGCAATGAGGATTTGATTTGCAAAATGCCATCAACTACATCCTCAAGAGATAATGGAGCCTGCCAAAGTTAATTGTAGAATCCACAGTTGGAGAAAAACCCCGAGTGGTTTCCGACTGTGTCACAAAATTCGAGCGGAAGAAGTCAGCAAAAAGATTTGCAGCCTCAGAAGATGAGGAAGCATGGGTCCCGTTATAGAAAACTTCCGAGGGAATACTAGAGCACGATTTTTTTGAATTTACATAGTTCCAGAACGACTTTGGATTCACCTTGATATCCGACTCGAAATTACGAACATACCTGCTCTGAAGCATTTTACCTAACGTTTTAAACTCTCTCGAATAGTGAAGATATTTATCTTTAAAGGCAGAAATTTTAGTAGATTTAAATTTTTTGTAAAACTTATTTCTCAAATTCTTTAGCTTCTTTAGTTTCTTAGTATACCACGGGATTTTATAGCAGTTTTGTTTTTTTAGCGGAATATTGTTCAAACAGATTTCATTGACTCTATTTTTTAAAATAGTAAAACAATCAGTAACATCGAATCCGGAAAATAGTGATTCCCAGTCTGTGGAGTAGATTTCTAGATTCACAATATCAAAATTGCAACGCCTAAACCAAAAACTAGGCTTTTTATTATTCAAACAGATACTTTCAAATTTATAAAACTCAAGATCAAGCGAAATCGGCACATGATGCAAACCGGGACACGAAAGTGGGTCAAGGCATTGACTTAAATTAAAGTTCATATTTTCATTAATAAAAACTAGATCAAGAGTTCTGGATAACTTATTAGTGAGACTATTTATCTGGGATAGATTAACACTTAGGAAGTTGTCTACAAGATACGATTCAGAAAAACCGTTCACATATTTAGGAAGTAAAGTTGAACTATTGTCTAAGTATGACCATTCCACGTTCGGTAAATTAAAGTCTCCGAGAATGCAAAAATTATCACTGTCATGATTGCAGACGAGATCGACAATGTTGTCAACGTGCGATTTGTAGAGTGAGTCCATACTAGACGGAGGAATGTATGACGCGCAGATAAAAGTTTTGGAGATGTCAAGCACCGAGACACACAATTGATCCAACAAGGAGTCCGTGTTGCTCAAACTCACAAGCGATGAGCGAATCCGACGATGAACAGCGATGAGAACCCCACCTCCTCTCGAGAGGCCTAATTTGGAGTAGTCGCGATCTTTGCGATATACGCAATACAAATTGGCGTCGAAGAATTCGCTGTCAAAAAACTCCGAGTTCAGCCAGGTTTCTATCAAGACAAAAACGTCGTATTCAGCATGAGAGCTCATATTGAAAAGCGAGTTAGATTTAGTCCGCAGGCCGCATACATTTTGAAAATATATTGTAAGATGCTTCATATACTTGGGAAGCTTCAAATGGCAATTAAATGGGACACAAGTGCCTACGGCTTCAGTTGTGGTGCACCCTCTTTTTGAAAAAACCGAAAGGGTCTAATCATAACATTCGTTGGCCAAATATTCGCATTGAGCACTTTATCATAAAAGCACTCATTAACGCCTAATTTAAAATTTACTTTTTTAATTTCATTCACATTAGCGTCCTTTTTTATAAGCGGGTAGCAGTTAAGAGATTTAGCATCGATTTTAGCATATTTAGATACATAACTGATTATGTTCTCAGCAGAAACATTATTTGAAAACAAAGACAGATGCAACCACTTCTGATTAGGAACCACATTTAATTCATTGTTGTTGTTGGAACCAATAATTAAAGGTTTCCTGGGCTTCGAAAGACTGTTTTTTGCTGTTTTCCAATCAGAATTTTGGCTAATGGTGGCAGTGTTAGTATCAGTCGGAACAGACTGTGAGGGAGCAGTACTAGAACCAAAGAAAGTGCATACCGGAGTAGTATCAATACATGTGTTCGCAGTAACATCTATTTGAGTACATGACGATAGAGACTATGAACAGCTTTGAGTTGGCGCCGACACAGACGACATAGCTATCGCAGTAGCACCATTACATGTGTTAGCAGTAGCAGCTGCGTGAATATGAGAGGAAGAAGAGCGTGGTACTGGTACAGTAGCAGACGGCGTAGCATTCATTGCGTTAATGAGAGCAGCCTTGTACCTCGGAGTTGGTCGCATAACAATAACATCATTGGCAGAAGCAGCGGCAGACATAATAACATTAGATGAGGTAGTGAGAGCATCACTATTAGTGACATTTGCATGCGAAGCCCCAGAGACAGGAACAGGTGGAAAGGAGGCAGGGGGTGAAACATTGTTAACACCATCGCCCCGCATTAAGGGCAGTAGAACATTATTAGGTACGTCAGCTTCACTAACAACACACTTGGATATGTTCTCGACAGCAGTAATCACACAAGAGCGTAGGTTAGTCAGCTCAGCTTTGAGTGAGGCAATCGCACCATCTTTTTCTTGCAGAGCACATCGCATAGAAATAAGATCAGAATGCAAGTGATAGAGTTGAACATTCGGTTATTATCAGCTCGAAGAGAGATAATAATATTATACAACGATCCCAATGTTATTTGTTGTTGTTGGTTTTTGGCTTCATTTGGAGTATTAACAGACTGTTTGAGGGAGACTGCCGATTTCAAATTAGCACTTTTTACAGAGTCGGATTTAACTACGATATTAGGCGAAGCACTTTGCTCTTCGTCCAAAGCGGTTGGAGGCGGGGGAGACGAACGGAATGACTGTCGACGAATGTCCGCGCAGACTTTGCATAAAAAGCCCTTATCAGAGCTGGCGAGAAATTCAGCATCAGCTTGCTTTATACCAACGCAAGCCAAATGAAAGAGTTCATTGCACCTAACGCACTGAATCGTTTGCCGAGACCGACCAACCTTTTGGTTACATATGCAAGGCATTTTAGATTAAAGCACAGAATAATGATTATTATGTTATCACTTTATCTTATGCTTATTATCACAAAGAGTCACTGTCTCAGATCGATGTAGAGTTCACATTCGCACAAATGTACCACATTTAAGATAGAAATAGTCACTCTCACACAAAGATTTATTTTATTATTCGATATGATTTACGAGCAAAGAAAAATTATTCCGCACAGCACGACGACTGAAAATAATTTTTTACTACTAATATCACTAGAAACTATAGAGTAAGCAACATTCTGCACAAGTAAAGGAGCCGATTTTATGTGTGGGAGCGAGAAGACTGTTTTTTTACAAAACCTTTCTATTATTGAATCATGGGCCCAATTATTCTGTAGACTCCTCTACAAGTGGAGACTATCAGTATGAACTTTATACGATTAACTCAGCTTATATTCCTGTAATTTCTTACGATGAAATTTACACTATTTGAAAATCTGAAAAGCGTCATTTAGGCCTGGACCTGATCATATTCCGACCTATTTCCTTAAAAAATGCGCTGAGAACATCTGCAAACCTTTAACAACTCTATTTAACTTGTCACTAAAACATGGCGTTTTTCCGTTCAGCCTGGAAGGAATCTTTCATAATACCACTTCACAAAAACGGCAGCAGGTCTTCTATAGAAAACTATTGAGGCATAGCGAAGCTCTCCGCTATCCCTAATTATTCGAAGAAATTGTTGTTAACCAGCTGACATATAAAACGTCTTTTTCAATTGAATGTACAACAAGTTTTTCTTATTAAACTTTCATTGTATACAAAGGTACATATCGAACCCTAACCGCCAAAATAACGTAAGCGACATTTTTTCCAAAATTTTCTTTTTGATGCAGAAATATTCCTAGAGCATTTAGATGCATTTCCGCATCAAAAAGAAAATTTTTCCGCTTACGTTATTTTGGCGGTTAGGGCTCGATACGTACGTAATGTATATTAAAATGCCATTTCGACAGAGCACATTTAAAATTCATTGTAAACTGGTCGTTAATATAAAAATCATTCTATACATACACTTGTGATCAGCGGATTAAGCCATCAATATTTTCATCGATTTTGGCTGTTTCTCTTTCGTTTATTTAATGTTTATTATTTTTCCATAAAAGCCAAGTTCATTAACAAACAAAATATAAATCCACAAAAATTGTGCAAAAATTATAAACATCTGCAAATTTTCAGCTAGATTTTCAACTTTTTATTCAGAGTTTTTAGAATTTTTTTTTTTTTGAGTATGCAGTTTGATAGCCCATTAAATTTCAGGGCGATAATGTGCCAGTTTAAAGGGGCTAAATAATCGCGTTGATTTTTAATAATTTTTTTTTCTTGTAGACATTTGGTTAGGGGCTAGGTTGTCGAAAATGAGAAATTACGTTCTGGCNTAGACATTTGGTTAGGGGCTAGGTTGTCGAAAATGAGAAATTACGTTCTGCTAAGGAGCATAACTGCAATGGCACCACACGCGATGTGGTAACATCTTATACGGCAACACTTATGTTGCCCAAAATAATAAAATTACATCACGTGTGTTGTCAACACTGGCGAGCTTACGATCCACCTTGGTGAAGAAGGTGTATCGTAGGCTAGCTTCAAGAAAGCTATTCATTCGCTACTCGACTTTAAATTTGAGAGGTTGTCCGGAAAAATTATAAATTAAATAAAAATTAAATATTAAAAAATAAAAGTACATGTTTAAAAACCGAAAGTAGTGTGCGGGTGTGTTTATTTGAAAACGACCAAAAATAGAAGAGCGGCCGTGCAGATTTTGGCAGCCTGCCAAGCATCGAGCAGACGCAGCGTGGGAGTGTCCAGCATCACCAGCAAGGAGCAGTGTGCAGTATTCTTTTGCACGCACAAGTACGTGGGTGAGTTTGTGAGTTTGGGTGCTACGCCCCACGTACCAAGCGGTTTTATGCTGCACAGCCTTTTTGATGCTTTTGCGAGCGAGCCTGCTGCAATATCGGCTCTTCCTGAAATGGCTTTTAAATTGCAATTGCAAACATTACAGCAAGCCTCGTAACCTCAAGTATTTACACAACCAGCCTTTGAACACGGGATCCTTAGTCCAAGAAAAAGAAAAATCTTTTGAAGCAGCTGCAGCAAAACACAAAGATTGTAAAGATTTATTAAGAAAACAATTCAAAATCAGTTCTACTTATAAGATTTAGTAACAAACAAAAATTACTGGGAAGTTAAAAACGTAATTTTTTACACAAAAACCGTCCAAACGTCAACAGGGTGCAAAAAACGTCTAAATGACGTTAAAAACGTCAACCTGGCNAACACAAAGATTGTAAAGATTTATTAAGAAAACAATTCAAAATCAGTTCTACTTATAAGATTTAGTAACAAAGAAAAATTACTGGGGAGTTAAAAACGTAATTTTTTACACAAAAACCGTCCAAACGTCAACAGGGTGCAAAAAACGTCTAAATTACGTTAAAAACGTCAACCTGGCAACGCTGGGTATAATATTTATCGTAAAGTTAATGACAGGCTTGATTAATAGCCCGGCCCTTATGGCTGAGGTAAATTTTAATGTTCCCTTTCGTGTGTCAAGACACTTTTGAGCTCTGTTTTTGAAGCCATGCAAAACTAATTTCGAACTAAACGAATCATTCCGTTGTTTATGTCAAGATTTTAACTCTCATTCCAGCACGTTTACATATCGAACTTCGTTTTTACTATAAAGAAATCTTTTCTCTATATATCTTTTCACTCTCAATAATTGAAATACTATCTTTAGCATATCCATGAGCTAATGAATTTAATTCTGTAGCTGAATAGTTTTAGATCTCGACATTTAACAAACTCCTGTTTCCTCGACTCGGCACCAAAGAAAAGTTCTGTATGTCATGCGGACTGCGCCCCTCGTGTCGGTTATGTGGAGAAGGAGTGTAAATCGTAAATCGTTGATTTATCGAGTTTTCATTGCCGATACGCATCCCTAGCTCGTGGTGTGCACAAAGCGTGGGAATGTAAATGCATTAATCCCAAACGTGAATGGGGTTTTCTGAAAAGCGCATCGCGTATAGCCATAGCCTTCTTTATGCAAATTTTATCACATCTTTCGTTGCCTCCCCAACCGGTAAATACGTTACAATAGTTTCAAGCGAAATACTCATATAAATTTACGATTATTTTATTTCTAAGCAAGTGCTGTCCCGCTCGATGTCGATGGTATGAAATACAATGCTGCATGATTTTCGAAGAGTTCACGAACTAGTTCGTTCAATCAAATAGGTCATTGAATTAATCGAACGAACTAGCTCAAAATTGGAAAGGGGTATTTACTCCAGGTTGACGTTTTTCTTAAATTTTACATAAATTAATTTTTGTATATGTATTAAATGGAAGAAAATGCGAAAGGCCTCAGCAAAAAAAAAAATCAAAAATCAGCAGTAATTTTTAACTGATTTATTTTGGAATGAATTTCCGTCATCCCTTGTCAAGTTTGGTTTGCAGACAAACCGGTTTCGGCGTTGTGCCATCTTCAGTGTTATTTTTCGTTGTCTGGTTAGAGTTTTTGTCCTTAATTTATGTTCATTTATCTTAGGTAATGTGATTTTCGTCGATGATTAATTATTAGAAATGCAATGGTGTATTTTTTTTTATTTTAGAAGCAGGTAAAAGGATAATCTTCGCTGTCTCGATATTAACATCCCTCTCTCCGTATAGTTTTTGCCTGCAGGTAGGTAAAAGTCGGTGATTTTTGTCCTGGTGGTACTTTGTGGTGTGTTCGAAGTGTCCATGCCTGTTGTTTTGTTGTAATTTTTCTCGTAAATTAATTTTAAGGGTTCGAATATAACATCCGATGCGGTATTTGTTTGTTCGTTTATAATTTTGCCGTCGAAGGTTTTTTAGTTTGTACATTTCCATATTTTCTAGTACGTTTAGTCGTTGGCCTTTATGTTGTACATGCAGTATTTCGCTGCCTTTCTTATTTGCGTTGTTGTTAAACGTGNCCGATGCGGTATTTGTTTGTTCGTTTATAATTTTGCCGTCGAAGGTTTTTTAGTTTGTACATTTCCATATTTTCTAGTACGTTTAGTCGTTGGCCTTTATGTTGTACATGCAGTATTTCGCTGCCTTTCTTATTTGCGTTGTTGTTAAACGTGTAGTTAGCAAAATTTGACTCTGGTATTGCACTCGGCTTCTGTGTCTTTTTGTTATAGTCGCTTATATGTTCGCGAAATCTTATGTTTATTTTCCGTCCTATTTGACCTATGCTGGCATTTGCAAGTTGGTTTATACACTCCTTGTTTATCCAATGGGTCTTCTTGATTTGTGGTGTTCCGTAGTATCCGTCCTACGTTGTTATTTGTTCTGAATGATGTGCGAAGGTTGTGTTTCTGGAACAGCTTTGCTAGTTTGTACGTTGACTTTCCAGTATAGGTTAATACCGCCCAATTTGTGTCATTGTTTTCTTCTTTGTTTGGCTTTCTGTTTTTGTGCTTCCTTCGGATTTGCTCTACCGGATCTCTCTTGTATCCGTTATTAGCCGCTATGGCATATATTGCGTTCAGTTCGTTTTTGTATCCTTCGTTTGTTAGTGGTATTTGCTCAATTCTACTGATCATCTTTAGACAGATGCGGCGGCTTTTTTATGCTGATGAGGGTGGTTCAGAGAATTATGTATTATTGTATCTGTGGCTGTGGGCTTCCTAAAAATTTCATATTGCAGACTACTGGTGTTTTTATTTATTTTGATCTTCAGATCTAAGTAATTTAGCTTTCCTTCCATTTCTTGTTCCATTGTGAACTTTATGTTGCTGTGCTATTCGTTGAGGTATTCCAATTAATTTTTAGCCACTTCAAACGTGCACATTTTTATACTAAAATTAAATAGCTTCCACAAAATCTGAATAATTTGACAATTTTGATAACTATTTTTTAAATTTGTTGATTTTTTGAGTTTTGGACAAAATTTTAAATTTTGACTAATATGGGCAAACCTAGAAAACAGGTAACCTTTGTGTTATTTAGCTTTATTTTCACTGTTGTAAACTATATCAAGCTGGTTACTTTTGGATTTAATTCATTGACGTATACTTGAAGCCTCAAGAAAAATTTGGATCAATTTGCTGCATAAATTTTGAATTATAGGTGTTTAAATTAAAAAAATAATGAAAACAAGTGAATTTTTTATATAATTTTTAAGGGGGGCACAATTAGTTATGTTGTTGTTTATTATGTCATAACTTTTAAAGCACACCATATTCTGATTTGCAATTAAATAGGCATTTAGCACTTATGTATATACTTCATATTCAGTAGGTAAGTGTGCATTAAAAAATAACGAAATGGCAAGTAACTCAAAGTTTGTAACTCCTCATTTCACAATTTTCAAAATTTTCGGTTTATCGCGTATAGGTTTTGAAGCATTTAATTTTAAGAACATTTTAAGTATGTATTGTATTCTACAAACAATTACGTCGAATTTGATACCTTAGCAAGAGGTGTGCTTTCAGAATAAACTAACTTTTAAAGATAAAATATTCTGCGATCTTGAGCGTAATTTTTATTCCAAAAACACCTTAATTGAAGGAACATTTGGAAAATACGTCGAAACGATCTAAATCTTTCTATAACTACTAGTCCTTATAAAATTACATATACCTGTAAAATTCTTAAAAAAAATAGTTTCTACAAGTGTGTAAAAGGCCTGGTTTACTACTTTTAATGATGCTCCTTCTTTTAGTCAGAATATTTCGAGCGTGGTATCAAGTAACTTTTTTCGACAACGGTTCCGATAGTTGCTCTTACTTAATTGGAGCCTTCTAAATTCAATGGCGTCCTCAGTTTTACCCTATTGGCTCCACTTTTCGAGATAGCGGTACCAGAAACTTTGTTTAAATTTTAACTATTTAATGAAAAAACTCCGAGTTTTGAAGATATTTTACTAAAATTTTGCACATAACCGTTTTTTAATATTACCTTAACTATTCCATAAAATCATGGAAATCGGTTCACTAAAACATCTAACTCCCATACAACTGATTGTTTAATTGTAACAAATGACAGATGTAAACAAAATAAAAAAATTATTGTAATTTTACAAATTTAAAGAAAACGGGCGTTCTTTACAAAAAAATATTGTAAGGGATCGAATTGCGCATATTTTTCTTACAATACCAAGTGCCTCCAAGTAGTGTTAAACCACTAAATACCTTAAAAAACGCCTTCAAAGATTCGAAACGAGAGCGAAATGCAGTGTTCAATTGTGATCGAAATTGCAGGCAAAATTTGAGCGTGTGTAATTAATGTTTTACTTATTTGAAGAAATGTTGCCCCTTGCCAATAAAAATAAGCAAACCAAAGGCTCCCCCCACCCGCCTTCCCACTGGTGGTTACATAATACTTGAATAGCCCCTTAATTAACATTTGCTTGTTTTGTACACGCACGGCCATTTAAACAGGCATGTATGAATCGATTTCCTTTACCATTCTTAGCAATTTGATGTGCATTTTTATTGTTATCTGTTGCAAACAGACATTTTAGGGTTCTAAATATCTCTGTACACAAGCGCACTTATTTTTAACAGTTTCCAGTTTATGTAATATTGATCAAAACAGCTTTTATTTATTTTATGTATTATGTGATTTTTGGAAGTGTCGAATACAAACAAGTGCTGTGACTGGGTTTATGTAATTTAAAATTGTATTGATGATTACTAATAATAATAGAAAGGCGCTTACACATCAGGGATTGGCATTGGTTGATCGTCAACTGTTCATACTCATTCAATACCGCTGCTTTGTATGACTGAGCAGCGGCGTTGGCTTAGTAGTATCGATACCTAAACGAAATTAGAGGATGACTGAACACGAGCGCATTGCGTGCTGTCTTGCAAATACAGCCACCACAAGTGAACGATGCTTATAACTGCTCATACTGATATTGACTTCGGCAAATCTGTACTCTGAATGATCGTGCACGAAACCAGCAAACGTGGCAGTTGAACGGCTCCGAAAACATGAGAGTCATCATTTGTTGCAGAAGTCGTTTGACTTGTTGCTGAAAATCATCTGACTTGTTGCTGAAAGCCATTTGACTTGTTGCTGAAAATCATCTGACTTGTTGCTGAAAATCATCTGACTTGTTGCTGAAGTGACGACGAATGTGGTAAAGGGTAATTTATCGTCTCGTATGCATGTATGTATGTATTTATAGCGCGTCTACCATTCAATTGCATTGCTCACTGCTGGCTAGTTGTGAGGAATGTGCATACGTACGTATGTATGTATGTACATATCAATGCTTCATTTCAAACAAGCAAGTGTCTTTGAATGTTTTTGAACTACAGTATCATCACTTCGGCAACACGTCAAACGCGCCTTCAGCAACAAACCAAAGGCGACGGTTTGACTTCTGCAACAAATCAAGTTAGCTAACTGCGGCATCTTGCCTTCGCCAGTCTTTCACATAAGCTGTCATGCTTTCGGCAACCGTCCAAAGCAGTATCGTGCTTTTGGCAGTCGATCAAATACGGCGGTTGCTGGTTTCGTGCGCGATTATTCAGAGTACAGATTTGCCGAAGTCAATATCAGTATGAGCTGTTATAAGCATCGTTCACTTGTGGTGGCTGTATTTGCAAGACAGCACGCTTTGCGGTGGTGTTCGTTCATCCTCCGTTTTTAACGTGAGTAGGCTTAAAGTCAGAAAAACAGCACCCTTTGCCAATCCCTGTTACACATCGAAGGTCCTCTGCAATAACGACACAACTCAAAATTTCATATATTTCTATAGAGCCAATTAAAGACTTTTTGTTTCGTAATTTAGCAATAATATGTCTTGAAACGTAATAGTTCCGGATTATTTGCAGTCATATTGTAAGCTTGCAAATTATGTCTTTTTCCAAAGATTCAGTAAGTGTTGGACTGCAAAAATACGAAATAAGTAACAACTCGTACGTAGTTAAACGAAAAAAATCCATTTGTATTGCTGAACAACAGCACAAAACGAAAAGTGTCGTTATTTCACATTTTTTGACTTATGCCAATATTCACGATTGATGTTAGATATTTGCCACTGTTCAGTGTTGTTGTTGTTGCGGCGGGAGTTTAACCTGCTGCAGTAGACGGAGCGAAGTTGTGCTTGTGTCGTTCGCGTCTCCCGAGGCAGACGAAGCTCCGTCTCGTCTGTGTCCCGGGGCGGTATGCCTAGAACGGCATTCACAGGTCTAGAGTCTACATAACTCGAGACTGACTCCCTGTGAATGCCGTTCAGGGCCAGTCGGTAAGCTGTCGGGTCCAGAGGTTGCTTGATGAACCTCAGGACTTCGTCCGTCAGTTCATATAGATGCCTCCTGACGTGCCTAGGCGAGGGCTCCTCTGCAAGCAGCTGTCTGTTTGGGTGGCCACTTCTGTGGCTCCCGACTAGGAACTGCTTGCAGAGCATGATGTTGTGCTCCTTTACGGGGAGCATTTGCGCCTCGCCGTGCAGATGGTGTTCGGGCGACATCAGGAGGCATCCTGTCGCTGTCCTGAGTGCGGCCGGCCTATTGCCTTGTATGTTGCCAGCAACGTTTCTTTGTCTTTGCCCCAAGTACTGCCGGCTAGCGACTTGAGGACCTTGTTGCGGCTCTGTACTTTATTGACAATAGCGGTTGCGTGCGCAGAGAAGGATAGCAGGTTGTCGAATGTTACTCCGAGTATTTTGGGGTTATACACCGTCGGAATTGGTGTGTCATCGACGTGAATTCCCAGCGGTAGCCTGACCTCCTTCGTCCAGGGTCGCAGAGGATTTCTTAGGGGAGAGAGATACCCGTTTACTTTCGAACACAGGTCATCAATTCCATTCCCAGTCGCCATGATCGAGCAATCATCGGCATAAGAGACAATCGAGACTCCCTCTGGTGGTTGAGGGATCTTTGAAATGTAAAAGTTAAACAGTAGCGGGGAAAGGACACCACCCTGTGGAACCCCCTGTTTTATTTTCCTCTGTTTACTCGTTTTGTCTCTAAACATTACCGACGAATGCCGACCACTCAGATAATTTGCCGACCACCGTTTGAGCCTCTGTGGGAGAGAGGAGGCCTCTATATCTTCTAGTTGCGTGGAATGGCAGACGGTGTCAAACGCCTTTGACAAGTCCAACGCTACTAGAATCGTTCTCTCACAGGGACGGTTTCGGTTAAGGCCACGAGTTATCTGAGTGTTTATGGCGTTAAGTGCTGTTGTTGTGCTGTGCACTTTACGGAAACCATGCTGATGCTTCGCTGGGGTCAAGTGGTTTGTGAAGTACGGGAGTAGCAAGGCCTCGAGTGTCTTCGCTACTGGGGAAAGGAGTGTTATCGGACGATAAGAATCTCCTTTGTTGGCAGGTTTCCCCGGTTTGAGCAGTGGGACCACTCTCCCCACCTTCCAGATGTCTGGGATGATGAGAGTGGCCATAGACAAGTTGAGGACCTCCGTTAGGTACGCTACCCCCGCAGGACCCAAATTTTTCAGCATCAGCATGCATATTCTGTCGGGACCCATGGCTTTGGAGACTTTCGCCTTCCCGATGGCCACCTGAACTTCACCGCAAGTGAAAGCAAGGGGGGCACAGGTTGTTGGCAGTTTGTGCAGCCTTCTGGTCACTCGACGCTTGGCTTTGTCCACCGGAGGATGCAGTATGAACTGCCGGCTAAAATAGCTCGCGCATCGCTCCGGGTCCGACGAAGCATGGTCGCCGAAGGAAATTTCGACTCTGTCATCGTGCTTCATCGGATTGGACAGCGAGAAGCAGGTGAGAGGGGGTATGTATATGTTAAATATTTCGAGCTCAACATCGCCTGACCGGATAGCGATGCCCTGACATTCTAGGGTGGTATCCCTGCGGTCGATGTCTGCTTCGATAAGCCGATACTGCACGGTGTGGTGCGTTATGAACGCTAAGCCACCACCATTATCTCGCTCGCGATCTCGACGGTGCACGTTGTACCCGGCGCAATTCAACAAAGTTGAATTGCTGTGCAACTTCGTCTCTTGGACCGCAGCTATCAATATACCATGCCGACACATGAAGACGGTTATCTCCTCAATCTTGCTCTGTAGCCCGTTACAGTTAAATTGAAGGAGCTTCATGTGGTTCGGGAGACGTGTCGTGATGTGGGGTGTAAGTGATGTGTGTGTTCTTACCGCCGTTGGCTGTGATGGTTGCCGCCCTGTGGTGGTGGCGGGAGGCGTCGCAGTTGGGGTCTGCGACCGAGCAGCGCAACACGGGCCCTCGAAGTTCCCAGTCCAATCTCGCGTGGTACGCAGACCTGAGCATGCCCTAAAGTGGCACCAGCCAAGGCAGGTGTTGCACTTGACTGATGTCACATTACGGAATATCCTGGTCT
This sequence comes from Rhagoletis zephyria, assembly GCF_001687245.7. Classification (NCBI taxonomy): domain Eukaryota; kingdom Metazoa; phylum Arthropoda; class Insecta; order Diptera; family Tephritidae; genus Rhagoletis; species Rhagoletis zephyria. The sequence continues at coordinate 40,937 of NW_016159215.1, forward strand.
GACATACCGTGCAGATTGTAGGGGGAACCAGGAGTTGTTGGCGGCGGCGTGTGGGTGGTGGTGCGGTTGTGTGTGTTATGTGGTCTGTCGTGGCTGTGGTATGGTCTGTGGTGTTATTACATTGTTGTGTTGTGGTGACTGTGTGAGGCTGCTCGGGTGGACTGAGGTTGGCCGTGGAGGCTGCTCTGTTTGAGCAACAGGGGGCCAAGTACGACGTGGTCCCCTGTGGATGTGTCCGTAGTCCTGAGCAGACTCTAAGGTGACTCCACCCCTCGCAGGCATTACACTTGACAGAGGTGGAGTTGTGGTGTAGTCGTCTCCGGGATACACAGCAGGTGTAGATTTCTGGCCCTGGGTTTGACTCGATGCCAGCCCTGAGTAGAAGAATACGTAGTGAATGTAGCCCTATGGACGAACAACTTCCGACCTAAACGGGGTTAGATCGCCGAAACAACAGCCCTTGGTCGGGTAAAACCCGAGTCATTCCGGTAAGTAGAACCTGCTGTCGTGGGAATGGCCACTGTTCAGTAGTAAGGGTTGGCTACTTCGGTTTTATTCCAAATGGCAAAACTTGGCATCTGCCGGATTGGTAACAACAAAGCCTATGCCATTTTCCTCAGAAGAATATGGTTATTTATAAACCTAATCCACTATAAAACTCAAAAACCTGAAAATTTGAGTTGTGCCATTATTGCAGAGGACCATCGACATATGTATGTTGGTGTTTGGCCGAGCTACTCCTCCGATTGTGGCATGCGCCTTGATGTTGTCACACAAAAGGGAGGGACCTATAGTTTTACGCCGACTCCTGCCGGGGGCGGACCACTATTACAATAAAAAATTTCCTTTTTTTATGTTGGCCGGAGTTGGGCTCGAACCCTCACCCTGGGGAATGGTAGTACGCGCTTCTAACCACTACACCACAGCGATCGTTTAATTAATGTTAATCATTAATCGCGATTAACCATTTATTCGTTAATTTTTAATCACTCATAGCATTAGCGCACACAAGGGGTGGGTTTTGGGGTTCAAACCCCCCCTAACGCTAATGACCCCAAATGCAAACTGTATCTTAAAGCTAAGAATCCAGCTCTCAAGGAAATTATAAGAAATATTTATTATAATTTGTGTTGCTTGAAAAAGCGCTTTGCTTTTGCTGTAAATTTTCATGAGGAAATGAATATACGAGCATTTTTTTCTTGAGAGCTGCAAACTGATTTAAGAAATTTTGGTAGAAGAAAATTTCTTTTCCATTTCTCGTCCGTCGTTTTATATAAATTTTTCGTTTTTCTTGAGAGTTCAGTTCACTTTTTCGGTATTCGAAATATTAAAAAAATTTAGAAATCGTGAAAAATCACCATCTCTATCGAAAGCCAGAAACCAGAAATTGAAAAAAGGAACATCAAAGTGCAAAAATTCATGGAATCAATAAATTTATTTTTAATGAGTCATTTTTAATATTTTTTATTAGGTACTTTTGAAAGTTGAGCGCATCTTGAGTTTATAGAACTTTTTATTAAACAAGTAGTTTTTAAGGAAAGAACACAACCGACTTCAATTCTTATGTTCAAATTTAGGGGTACCGTCAATTTCTTCATTATCCAATCATCGGATCTCTAAACCAAATTACGGGACGATCCTTGAGGTACCATCTTTCCAATAAAAAAAGGATTATTGAAATCGGTTCACGTGGTAAAAAAGTTATGTATTCCGGCGAATTGATAACCTCCCCTTTTTTTGAAGTCGGTTAAAAGTGTTTGAGTTCTGTTAATCTTATGTAAATACAGTGCAGTTTATGAATTTTAAAACGTTTATTTATTTATTACATACTGTACATAAAACTTGCATAAATATATTTTAAAGAGCGTATTATCTGAAGAAAATTTTCAGTATTTTCCGGTGATATATCTTCAGAAATATAAAACCCCCCCTAAAATATATTCCTGGGTGCGCCCCTGACTCATAGACTAACATTTTGTCGACAATACTCACATAAGATAGTCCCAAATTTTCATAAAAGAGAAAAGTGATTTTCTCCAAAACTTTTGAATGACATCTTGACTGAACTTACTAATTCGGAATTTCTACTATTACTTATAGAGTAGGCTATTCATAAAGTCTGGGTTATGAAATAAACATTTTTCTATTATAAGTTCCATAAATATAAGGAAACTTTTATTGTTTAATAAATTTTTTGCACATAAACTTGTATNATAAAAGAGAAAAGTGATTTTCTCCAAAACTTTTGAATGACATCTTGACTGAACTTACTAATTCGGAATTTCTACTATTACTTATAGAGTAGGCTATTCATAAAGTCTGGGTTATGAAATAAACATTTTACTATTATAAGTTCCATAAATATAAGGAAACTTTTATTGTTTAATAAATTTTTTCCACATAAACTTGTACCTTGAACATTTTTTTCCAAAAAGTAAGGATGTCAAAATTTTAATAGATATCGGATGTACGGTAGTTTTCCAAATAGATCTCCTAATAGATAAGTTCATGAAAATTATTACAAACGTAAACTTAGAATTTATAAAAAAAAGTAATAACTAAATTTAACTNAAAAGTAAGGATGTCAAAATTTTAATAGATATCGGATGTACGGTAGTTTTCCAAAGAGATCTCCTAATAGATAAGTTCATGAAAATTATTACAAACGTAAACTTAAAATTTATAAAAAAAAGTAATAACTAAATTTAACTAACTTATATTACCATTAAGAAGATTGTGACGTTTCATGCTACCACACGCAATATCTTAAATCCTTCATATTTTATTATTAACCTTTTGTGTGTTGTTTTGTGTGTTTAAAAACATTTTCTTCTTAGATTCGAAANCTTCAGCTATGTGTTTCCATTGTCACTTTTTCGTCGCCATATCAACAACCTCACAATTAAGAAGATTGTGACGTATCATGCTACCACACGCAATATCTTAAATCCTTCAAATTTTATTATTAACCTTTTGTGTGTTGTTTTGTGTGTTTAAAAACATTTTCTTCTTAGATTCGAAACTCATAATTGTAGTTCTCATTTGCATACATAACAATAAATTATAAATTTTTGTTTCACAACAACTCCAATATTGAATAGTAAAATATATTTTAATCTTAGTTCAATGGTCAAGCGCATATAGAGTAAAGGGTGGTAATGCGTTAAAGTCTCAAAGTTTGTAAACGTAAAATAACGGCTAATACCCTTTTAAGCGTTTTGTAATTTAACCAAAATTCATTAGCATCCACACAAACAAGTAATTATTTACTTTTCAACATGCATTAGCAGAGTGCACTTCTCTTTTGTTTACAATTTGGTTGTCAAACACACTACATCGGATCCTTTGACACATTTACCAGAATTTACCACCAACAAATCGTCGGACTAAAACTGGTAGCTTCTGACGAAGAGGTGACCTTACTTACTCTTATTTGTCCTCTCAGTTGCCAGAAAACAAAGTACGATTTCCGGTAAAATTTGGAAATTCTGGTAAAAAATGGTAATTTCGGACTCATGCGGGCTCACAACTAAATAATATTGGGAATACTTTTGAGGTGTTTGAAGAGGGTTGCGACCTGTTTGAAACTAAATTTATTTATAATAATCATATTTTGGCCTTGACACTTTTGCAAAGTTTTGGCCGAGCTTCTCCTCCGATTTGTAGCGTGCGCCTTTTCTGTCACACAAATGATTGATGTAAACATTTTTATATCTATTTATTATAATAATAATTTACAATAATAATTTATTTAATTTATACTTTACTAAAACACAAATTTGAAGTCCTAATACATTTGTAAAACTATTTATCACAAAATGTTATTAATTGTTTGCAAGCGTACTATAGTTTTCATGCATTTTGAGAACAAATAAGGGAATAATGTATACATACATGTGCGTACTTCCACTCCACAGAACCATGGTTAGATCCCTGGTCAGATCATAACCCAAAATAGCAGTAGTCCTTCGGCACGCAATGACAAACCTTCGAGTATATTTCCACCTTGAAAACTCTTCTTATATAATCATTTGGCGTTCGGTGTCAGCCTTAAATTTGTAAGTGTCTCCATTTGTGTCACAACAACAGAACTCATGCCTAAAGTTTGAGGAGAAGCTCGGCCAAACACTTAGGAAAATATTTCAGCAACAAATATTTATTTGTTTAGTTATTTTAAGGGAGATGGCAATCTTCAGATTTAACATTTTGAGTACAAAAATTTCAACCGTGATACAACAAATAGTATTAGTACTGATTGATAATGACAGATTGCATTCCCATAAACGTCCAATCATACATGATTGAGTTTTTTTTTGCATTCACATTCTCTATGAGAATGGGTCTCGACCATTCCATAACACTCTACATATTTTGTGTTTACGATTTGTAACCAATCTCAAGAGTGGTTGTTAAATTTTTAAAATCAAACAATCACATTTTTTAAACGAACAGAATGAGAATGCACACTCAATTGATTCAATCATTACACAGCTCTGCTACATAAACACATATGTTACTTTTCATATCAATTCAAGTGTATTACATGCGCCCCACGCTTTTCATTTTCAATGTCATTAATTGTTTATAATGACTTTTGCTAAAATTTCAAAATCAAAAGTTATTAAAACAAATTCTGTGGGACTGAGATATATTATTTTCTACTTTTTAGTCCATTTATAAAAGCGTTGTATATTAAAAAGTTTTTTTTTTTAATTTTATTTATTTTCTACTTTTTAGTCTTGTTTGTACAAATTTTTGCAATATATTAAAATAATTCAACTTTCAGTGGAAGAGAACAGAAGACTATGCAAGCACAATGTGGTTTGCTCACATTTAGTATAAACTAAAGAGCTGCGCAAAACCTTCTAAAAGGCACACTTTACTACTATGCAGTACTTCCAAGCGGCGTACTACAGGTAGCGTTAACAGCAACAAAAAAAAATATTCTATAGCAAGCTGCGCAACAATACAAACACTTCAACATTCGAAATAGAATTTGCTACAGCGATTTTGCTAGCGCTTGAGTTTTGGGGTGAAGCAAATTGTAAAACCAAAAAGAAGGGTTGAAGTAAAATAGCGGCAAATCATAGCAAGACAACCGAGTGCACTAGAACATTTGCATGTATGTATAGCAACTCATTACCAATTGTTAGCGCAAGCCACGCAGTTCGCAGTCAACGTCAAGACCGTAATTAATAAAAATGCATATTTTGAAACTGTGTTTTTTTTTGTAAATACATACATAGATACATAATATATGTACATATATGTAGGAGCAGGCAAAATCGCAGATGCTTAGCCAAAAACAAGACAAAAAAAAGCGTGGTAAAAAGGAAACATATCACACTTCATTTAGGTAAGCACGCCATAACACTTCTGCACTTTTGTTTTTGTAAAACACTTTAGTATAGGAAGTGCGCGGTCCCATATGTATGTACATACATACATCCATATACATATACATTTGGGTATGCACTTATGCAAAGCAAGAATTCGCTGTCGCCGCTACTTCCACTGAGTGATGCGCGCACTTCCATTTGAAAAATTTTAGCATCGCATTTGTTCTACTTCAATTTTCTTCTGATTCAGTTTGGTTCTACTTCAGCTTTGTTCTGTTGTTCTTTTTCCTATCATGCGGCATTCGTTCGTATGACAAAACCTTTCGTGAGTGTAGCAGTTGCTTTGTTATGGGAGTGAAGGAGAGTTACAGTGCTTAAAATGAGAGCCGATGGCTTGCAAGCGATTTATGTAGTGCTTGTGCAGCTGTTTAGTATAAACATACATACATATAGCAGCAGTTTATTTCATTTAAAGAAATGGCGTGTCGTCCATTTCCGCTGTGACGTATATAAATAGTACATATATTTAGGCGCAATATTTAAGTTCTTCTGGCGGGGGACATCTAGAGCCATCTAATTGTATCTCCTTGATATGATGCCTACAACGAGTTTGATATCTAGACTAGGTTGGTATCTAGAATTTTCCATAAATAGCTTTGCTACATTTATAGTAGGTGCATTCTTTTGCAACCGAGCTACAAAAGAACACTCGCTTAAATGACAAAATACACGCAAAACAACAACACAAACTCGGCTATTTATCCGAGCTCAGCCAGGTCGGTTAAAAAATACGCGACCTGAAGGCTAGTGTTGGTAAGTGAAAAAACTGCTCTATTGTGAATTGTTAATGGGAAAGTGGAGAGGGAAATTTTTGCTTCCTTTTATACGTGACTTATATTTTAAAAGAGTATATATATTACGCAAATACCTCGCATAATTACTCATTTAAATTGGTTTTTGTATATAAATCCCGTTAAACTAATCACATTTTCTTGTCAGCTACCAACAGGGTTGCTTTAGTAGCTAGTATAAATGGTGGTCTGGTCATACAACATTCAAAGCGGTCTGGACATACAAACATTGCAAGTTGATAAAAGCGTTGTAATTATAATATATCTCAGTCCCATAGAATTTGTTTTGATAACTTTTGATTTTGAAATTTTAGCAAGTCATTATAAACAATTTATGAGATTGAAAACGAAAAACGTGGAGCGCATGCAATACAAAGCATTAGATTTAATTGACAATATTCAAACTACATACATAACATAGACCTAAAATTTCTACAGCGAAAGTACAAATTTGAGATCGATTTTAAGCGGTCGTTATTAATATACCCACATACATACATTTATTACTCTTCAATTTCAAATCAGGCCTATTACATGCGCCTGTCGCTTTTCATTTTCAATCTCATAAATTGTTTATAATGACTTTTGCTAAAATTTCAAAATCAAAAGTTATCAAAATAAAGTTCTACGGGACTGAGAAATATTATTTTCTAATTTTAGTCCATATGTAAAAGCGTGGTACATTAAAAAGTTTTTTTTTTATTTATTTTATACTTTTTAGTCTGGTCTGTATAAAATTTTGCAATAGATACTAAAATAATTGAACTTGCAGTGAAAAGAGAACAGAAGACTATGCAAGCAACACCATACACCAACATCGTCAATGCGAGAGGACGTGTATTTACTGCGCTCCGCGATTTTTGTGTTTGCTTCGCTTATTGTGTAAACAAATTAATGTGCTCGAGACAGTGACTCTATTTTGAAATAAAATTGTAGAATTACACAAAATGCCTTGTTTCTGTGGTCTAAAAGTTGACCGTAATAACAAAGCCAAAGTTCAATGTGCTAAATGTAGTGAACTTTTCCACCTTAAGTGTGCCGGTATTTCTCCCGTAGACTTGGATTATTTGATCAGCTGTAATAGCAGCTTTTTCTGCAAAATTTGTTCGGACATTCACCGAAGATCTCGCCGTTCTCCCCCTCCGTCTCTTGGTGATGTGGAGAGTGCAATTGATACTAATTCGCCTGCTTCAACAAACCTTAGTGCAAATATTTTGCCCCAACCGGTCGTAATGCAGAAGCACTGTGAAAATGGACAAAGTGAAAACGAAGACAATACTTCAATCTCGCCAGCAATAGTTCTCAAAGCAATTGCTGCTCTTAAATATGAACAAGTTCGTGCGACTGCTGTGATTAGTTCTCTTCAAGCGGATAAACAGTTGTTGATAGCAAAGACAGATGAATTGCGCTCATGATGCAATAATACAAGGTGATATTAGTTGTGACAGCTCTATTTGACACTGCCTTAGCTCAATAGAATAAGAAGAAAACCGGTAAGAAATTAATCCCCATTTGGGGGAAAAATATAAAATTTCATGTTTTCTAAACAAAATTTGATTTTTGATTTTTTTATAGTATATTCGTAATGAAATGAAATAAAATAAGATAAAGTACCTTTTTGAAAACTCAAAATGTGTATACTAAAAAAAAAAAACAACTATATTGTTAGGCAAAGAATTGTTAAAGAAGTAACACTGTTTCACCTAAGGCAGTCAATAGAGCGAGAAGTTGCCAACCGATAACACCTTGTATTATTGCATCATAAATTGCGCTCTGATATAAGATCAATGCAAAAATGCCAAACCGAAGAGGTCGCCTCAGCCCTTGCTTGTAGTAGTTTTTTAGTGTATAAAAAATTACGGAACGAACACTGAAGCAGCACTGATGGTAAAAAACGACACTGTGGCGGACAACTCTATTTGGGACTGAGGCAACGATATTATATTTTCACTAACACTGATAGGTAGGGCACTGATGTGTGTAGATGGACTTGTATTGTAAAAATCACCTATATAATTGATTTGAGGTCGATAAATAAACGCAGATATAATTAATTGCCCTTGCGGCTCTCGTTTGTCTTCACAACTTCGTTTTAGTTTTAAGCATTTTTAAACACTTCGCACTATTATGATATTTTAAAGTTTTTTTTTTATTTAGTAACAAAATTCCACTAATCCAAAAAACTCAACCTTTAACGCACTTGCTAATTTATCATCTTCGCGAAAACAATGTGCCGAATTCCCATGAAGCCCAACAAATAGACATACATACATATGTACATCATTGATTTGCTGTTGTTTGTGCAATACCACTTCAGCGTTGGAAAAAAGGAATTCGGCTAGACGTCTGTCTATTCCCATATGTTTTCTAATTTGAACATACTTATGTACATAAGTATATATGCATGGATTAAAATCTAATTCGATTGATTGAATGTTGATCTGTTGAACTAACATAGTTGAGTTCTGTTTTGTGCAGAATTTGCATGAAGCGAAACAGACATTTCTTTGCTGTTATTTATTCTGCAGGCTACTACAGCGATGTAAAATTAGGTTTCTGCTGCGCAGCGGCAACTTCTTTTTTTAAGAACATCATCTTTATGAAATAAAGGAAAAGCTTAAGATTAATGTATACCTCGCCAAGAAGCTGACAGTGAGCATGTGCCGATATCGCAGCAAGCAGCATATTGAAGTAAAATAAGTAAAAAAGTATAAGTTATATACCCAGCGCAGGTATCAAATATCGTCACAGCACAGAACACCGCACTTAGGCCAGCGACCAGATGCCTCCTGATGTCACCCGAACACCACCTCCTTGACGAGGCGAAAATGCTCCCAATTAGGGAGCATAACATAATGCACTGCAAGCAGTTTCTGGTTGGGAGCCACAGATGCGGCCACCCAAACAGACAGCTACTTACAGAGGAGCCCTCGCCTAGACACGTCAGGAGGCATCTATATGATCTGACGGACGAAGTCCAGAGGTTCATTAAGCAGCCTCTGGGACTGTCAGTCTCGAGTTATGTAGACTCTAGACCATCCATCCATCCATCTGCCTCGGGAGACAAGAAAAACAATAGCCCAACTTCGGTCTGGCTACTGCAGCAGGTTAAACTTATACCTGAGTAGACTAAATGAGAATGTGCCAAATGAGTATCCGGCATGCGGAGACCCCTCACGACTCGAAACATCTCTTCGCATGCCCAGAAAACCCGACAACCCTAACGACGTTGTCCCTGTGGACCGACCCCGTAGAGGCTGCACGCCTCTTGGAGCCGTTAGTGGTACTCGACGACAACGACTGAGATACCAACCGATCTGGGAGGAGTTGTTGTTGTTGTTGTTGTTGTTGTAGCGGCTACAACAACCCCGCCCAGATCGGCTGATATCTCAGTCGTTGTCGTCGAGATCCACTAACGGCAGCCCCAAGAAGCGTGCAGCCTCTATGGGGTCAGTCCATAGGGACGACGCCGTTAGGGTTGTGGGGTTTTCCGGGCATGCGAAGAGATGTTTCGAGTCGTGTGGGGTCTCTCCGCATGCCGGACATTCGTTCGGCACATCCGCATTTAACCTAGACAGGTAGGAATTTAGCCTGCTGCAGTAGCCAGAGCGAAGTTGGTAGGAATATAGTGCATTATTTTAGTAATTTTTAGCATTACTTTAACACTCACATTTGAAAATTTTGGTCACTAATTTATTTACAAATTGGGTTTGAAATGTGTCCTTTTTTGTAAAATTCGGAAATTAGCGTACATTTATCACTCCTATTCTCCTAAAAGCAACCACTTCACTTTATACTTCACTCGATTAGTTATAACTTGCTTTACGACTTTAATATTAATCAATTAATCACAATTCATTAAATAAAAACACCTTCAAAATCACGCGTCTCACTTTGGTTGCATATGCAAATTAAATGGCGAAGTTCAGCTGTAAAACTCCAAAATATGCAAAAGAATGAGAGACAAAAGAAGATAGGATATAACGCAGTAAGCAATAAAAATATACAAAGGTGTTCTCTGCAAAAGGTGGTCAGCTCCTTTTCTTCGCAAAACAGAAAGGGGAATTCTACTGCCTGAGGGTTATAATCCCTAAGTGCGGCCGAAGGCCGCCTACGCAGAATGGTGTTATCTACAAAAGGTTGTTGTTGTTGTTGTAGCGGCTACAACAAACCCGCCCGGGACAGTTGGTATCTCAGTCGTTGTCGGCAAGTTCCCCTAACGGCAGCCCTAGAAAGCGTGCAGCTTCTGTTGGGATAGTCCACAGGGACAAAGCTTATAGGGTTGTCGGGTTTTCCGGGCATGCGAAGATATGTTTCGAGTCGTGTGGGGTCTCTCCGCAAGCCGGACACTCATTTGGAACATCCTCTTTCAATCTACTCAGGTAGGAGTTTAACCTGCTGCAGTAGCCAGAGCGAAGTTGGGCTATTGTCGTTCGTGTCTCCCGAGGCAGATGAAGATCCGCCTCGTCTATGTCCGGGAGCGGTATGCCTAGAACGGCTTTCACAGGTCTAGAGTCTGCATAGCTCGAGACTGACGCCCTGTGAATGCCGTTCAGGGCCAGTCGGTAAGCTGACGGGTCCAGAGCTTGCTTTATGAACCTCTGGACTTCGTCCGTCAGTTCATATAGATGCCT
>NW_016159215.1:51770-52603 GCF_001687245.7 Rhagoletis zephyria
CGGGTCCAGAGGTTGCTTAATGAACCTCTGGACTTCGTCCGTCAGTTCATATAGATGCCTCCTGACGTGCCTAGGCGAGGGCTACTCTGCAAGCAGCTGTCTGTTTGGGTGGCCACTTCTGTGGCTCCCGATCAGGAACTGCTTGCAGAGCATCCTGTCCCTGTCCTGAGTGCGGTGTTCTGTACAGTCTGTAGCTTCGTCCACTGCGTCCTACTAGTCCCCGGCGACTACACTGGCGCTGCGTAGTTTAAAACCGGCCGGCCTATTGCCTTGTATGTTGCCAGCAACGTTTCTTTGTCTTTGTTGTTGCGGCTCTGTACTTTATTGACAATAGCGGTTGCGTGCGCAGAGAAGGAGAGCAGACTGTCGAATGTTACTCCGAGTATTTTGGGGTTATTCACCGTCGGAATTGGTGTGTCATCGACGTGAATTCCCAGCGGTAGCCTGACCTCCTTCGCCCAGGTTGTGAACAGGGTCGACACTTTGCAGTGAAGAAGCGAGAAAGTTCGGAGAGATACCCGTTTACTTTCGAACACAGGTCATCCATTCCATTCCCAGTCGCCATGATCGAGCAATCGTCGGCGTAAGAGACAATCGAGACTCCCTCTGGTGGTTGAGGGAGCTTTGAAATGTAGAAGTTAAACAGTAGCGGGGAAAGGACACCACCCTGTGGAACCCCCTGTTTTATTTTTCTGAGTTTACTCGTTTTGTCTCTAAACATTACCAACGAGTGTCGGCCACTCAGATAATTTGCCGACCACCGTCTGAGCCTCTGTGGGAGAGAGGAGGCCTGTATATCTTCTAGTAGCGTGGAATGGCAGACGGTGTCAAAC
>NW_016159215.1:52628-85073 GCF_001687245.7 Rhagoletis zephyria
ATATTAATAAATTTAAGAAATTATTGTATAATTACTGCAAAACACTACCTATTAGATAATGATCTTATAATGATAATGATCTCATAGAGGAATAGAAGAATGTAAGCTAGGTCAATAAGACCGTAAAAAATAAAAAATAAATAAATAAACTTCTTCCGCTTATGGACGTTTACTAGTTGCCGAATCTCCGCATTGAGATTCCCGATACGGGGATCTTCGGGATCGGCTTGACGAAGGCTATAACGCTCATCGGCTAGAACAGCCGCTTCGGCAGGGAAGCTTGGACGTAGGTCCGTTATACATCCTGCCGGTATGAAGCGAGCTGCAGCAGCAGTGACAGCCCTGCGGAACTTACGTTCACCGAGATGGACGTCGGTTGGTGTGGGAAGCGCGGTGAAGGTGTTTTCGGTAAACTCCGCGTAACCTTTCCAATCAGCTTTAGAAAAATTTATATAAGTCCGGTGTTTGGCGGAGGCAAAGTCGGTTGGTTTATCTATCGAGATGACTATGAGTAGGTGGTCTGATGCTAAAGTCAGCATAGGTTGCCATGTTATGCTGTTTTTCAGACCAGCGCTGACTATGGTGATGTCTGGCGAGCTACTGCAGTTACCCATAATCCTGGTGGGTGCGTCGTCGTACATTGTGCAGAATGTCGAATCGTATCTGATCAGCCAAGTCTGTTCCACTACGATCGTTTGACAGGCTTGAGTGCCAAAGATCGTGGTGCGCATTAAAGTCACCTACTACCATACGGTTTTCACCTCTGAGGAGCGCACATATATCAGGGTGATATCCTGCCGGGCAGCAGGTGACAGGGGGTATGTATATGTTATATATTTCGAGCTAAACATCGCCTGACCGGATAGCAATGCCCTCACATTCTAGGGTGGTATCCCTGCGGTCGATGTCTGCTTCGATGTCTGGTGCGCGATGAACGCTAAGCCACCACCATTATCTCTCTCGCGATCCCGACGGTGCACGATGTACCCGGCACAATTCAACAAAGTTGAATTGCTGTGCAACTTCGTCTCTTGGACCGCAGCTATCAATATACCATGCCGACACATGAAGACGGTTATCTCCTCAATCTTGCTCGGTAGCTCGTTGCAGTTAAATTGAAGGAGCTGCATGTGGTTCGGGAGACGTATCGTGATGTGGGGTGTAAGGAATGTGTGTGTTCTTACCGCCGTTGGCTGTGTGCGCTGCTGTGATGGGTGCCGCCCTGTGGGGGTGGCGGGAGGCGTCGCAGTTGAGGTCTGCGACCGAGCAGCGCAACACGGGCCCTCGAAGTTCCCAGTCCAATCTCGCTTGGTACGCAGACCTGAGCATGCCCTAAAGTGGCACCAGCCAAGGCAGGTGTTGCACTTGACTGATGTCACATTACGGAATATCCTGGTCTGACATACCGTGCAGATTGTAGGGGGAACCACGAGTTGTTGGCGTGTGGGTAGTGGTGCGGTTGTGTGTGTTATGTGGTCTGTCGTGGCTGTGGTATGGTCTGTAGTGTTATTATGTTGTTGTGCTGTGGTGGCTGTGTGAGGCTGCTCGGGTGGACGTACGTCGTGGTCCACTGTCGATGTGTCCGTAGTCCTGAGCAGACTCTAAGGTGACTCCACCCCTCGCAGGCATTACACTTGACTGAGGTGGAGTTGTGGTGTAGTCGTCTCTGGCATACACAGCAGGTGTAGATTTCTGGCCCTGGGTTTGACTCGAGCCCAGCCTTGAAATTAACATTTTTAATTAATTAAAGAGTTATTTGCAAAAAACACTTGCACTTTCCGCACTATGTTTTGATGATTTTCACGCAAATGAATGGAATAAATGAACTTAATTTAACACGTATTTATTAGTTTTTATACATTTGTGTTGATTTAAGTGTACACTTTCCCGATGGCGAAAATCTGCATAACAATCTTGTGTAGTTAATATAAATAATATGGAGGAAAACTCGTGCTGCCACTTTATTAATTCAATTTGTATTTCAACTTTAAAAACACCCAAATAATGCACAAGAAATATACTTTTGTGAAAAGGGGATTTCTGTTCCTTTTCTTCGCACGCAGAAAGGAGAATTCTATGTTGTGAGGGTTATAATCCCTAAGCACGGCCGAAGGCCGCCTACGCAGAAAGGTGTTCTCTGCAAAAGGTGTTCTGCCCCTTTTCTTTGGCAACACAGAAAGGAGAATTCTACGTTGTGAGGGTTATAATCCCTAAGCGCGACCGAAGGCCGCCTACGCAAAAAGGAGTTGGACGGACAAAAACTTTTTTAATAGAGTGGCAGCAGCAATTTAGTTCCATTTTATATTTAATAGAGTGGCAACACTAGTTTTCCTTCATGTTATTTATATCAACTACGCAAGATTGTTGTGCGGATTTTCACCATCGGAATATTGCTATTAAATACAGAATTTCGCGAAAGTGTACACTTAAAACATCACAAATGTATAAAAAGTAATGAATATGTGTTCAGTTGAGCTCATTTACTCCATTTATTTGCGTCAAATTCATCAAAACATAGTGCGAAAAGTGCAAATGCTTTTTGCGAATAACTCTTTAATGAATTAAAAATGTGAATTTCCGGTCTCGGATTATTGTTGTGGGCAGTAAAACGCGTCGGTTGATACCCCTCTTGAATTTTGGCCTCCTTTCGCTAAAGTGCACTTTTACCGCCCTGAGTAGAAGAATACGTAGTGAATGTCTCAGATACTTCGCCGACCTAAATGGGGTTAGATCGCCGAAACAACAGCCCTTGGTCGGGTAAAAGCCCGAGACATTCCGGTACGTAGAACCGGCTGTCATGGGAATGTCTGCAAAAGGTGTTCAGCTCCCCTTCTTTGGCAGCACAGAAAGGAGAATTCTACTTACTGAGGGTTATAATCCCTAAGTGCGGCCAAAGGCCGCCTATACAGAAAGGTTTCTCTGCAAAAGGTGTTCAGCCCCCCTTCTTTGGCAGCACAGAAAGAAGAATTCTACTGCCTGAGGGTTATAATCCCTAAGTGCGGTCTAAGGCCGCCTACGCAGAAAGGAATTATACGCGAAAATACATTTGTTAAAAAAAAAAATTTTTTATAAAACCTTGTTTTGGTAATTCTCTAGTATAGGGTAACAACTCCTTAAAAAGATCCGGAAAATTCGGGAGGGTACTAAACGACGCGTTTCGGTCCCCCTAGTAACAATCTGGAGGGGGAGGGCTAATATTATTAACCATTTAAAAGTTATAAACAAAAAACTATTGTTAAGTTTCGTTGTTTTCTATGATCAATTACCACGTCAAAATGCTCTAAATCACCAGTTTCAACTATTAAAATGTCTCCGGTTATTATTTTACGCAAACAAAATCATTTATTCACTTTTATTTTATATATTTCGTTAATAAAACAGAGTAAACAAACTTTGCGCCACCCAAAATTATTATAACCTCAAATCGTTGGTATTGCCACTTTATTTAACATTTCATTTGCGCTATTACACTCCGTTTACCCTATACACTTCCTCTTTTTTACTTTCACCTAAATAAAATATTCTAACCAAAATATAATAGCATATTTCGCTATACCATGGCAGCGCTACTTTTATGGTTTACAGTTATTTATCGAAGTATTGATCTTAATGGAAAAAATTATAATTTAAAAAACTAAAACCTCGCTATTATAATTTCCATTCGTAATGTTATCAGGTATGTGACTTGAGAATAGAAATCGCTGCATCTTTTAGGCGCATCAATATTACATAGTTACATCCCGAGCTAATAAAAGGGAGGTAAAAAGCGCCGCAGGCGAAAATTTTCATTATTTAAATATATATGAAACAAGATACCGAAAAGCATTGAACACTGCACACACCTTGTAAGGAAAAGTGAATTATTACGAAATACTAATACAGTGGCAGCACTATAGCAAAGATTGTCAACTTCATTTTAGTAACAAAATAATCTACCTTAGGTTGATAAAATTATGTGTTTGTTTAATAATTAAGTTAAATTATATATATTAATAGCGTTTAAAAAGTGAGAACAGGTGATTTAGAGAATTTTTGTCATGGTTATTACCCATACAAAACAACGAAATTTAACAAGTTTTTTGTTTATAACATTTCAATGATCAATATTAGTCCTCCCCCTCCGGATTGTTAATAGGGGGACCGAAACGCGGCGTTTGGTACCCCTCCCGACTTTTCCGGACCTTTTTTAGGGGTTGTTACCCTATACTAGAGAATAACCAATGGTTAATATTAGCCCTCCCCCTCCGGATTGTTAATAGGGAGACCGAAACGCGTCGTTTGGTACCCCTCCCAACTTTTCCGGATCTGTTTTAGGGGTTGTTACCCTATACTAGAGAATTACCTTTATTTTTTCTATTTTTAATTAACTTTTTTTCTTTATTCAAAATCGCCCGATATCTAATTTAGCATAATTTCTTTTATTAAAAAATCCCACGGTTTCTGTTAGTTGGGTCATTTTCCACTTCAAACTGCTCAGTTTGCATAAGAAAATTACGTTTTTCCCCCGTTTTCAAACGGTTCCCTAGGGGCCGGTGAGAGGAGCCCAAGGGGGGTTCGCCTTTTTAGAAAGCGGGGACTGTACCCTTTCAAGTAGGGGAGGATTTGCGGGCCCCGCCTCCCACCACAAAAACATTTCCCTATTATATATACATAGATATATATATCGAATGAAAGACCCTTCAATCACCTTTCCAACTGTGTCCATATTTGCAAATCGGTTAAAAAAAAAAATGCCGTTAAAATCCGGAAAAGGGGGCGGCCACGCCCACTTTTTGGCATAAATGCACTTGGGCTCCAAATCCCAAATTAAAAAAAAAAATATTGGAATCGATAGAGATGATTGAGCTGAGTATAATGGTATACTTCTTTTTTTGGGCAAACAACAACAACAACAATTATCAAAGGTTAAAGTTCAAAATAAGCAATTTTTGAAATCATGATTTCTTAAAAACGGATGGATGGATCTTGAAAATTTTGATAGGAAATTTGATTCCCTTTAATTTGGTATACGTACATTATATATATGTTGTACAGTTCTTACAACAAATTGTTTTTTTTGTTTTTGATATATATAAATAAATAGGTATAGGTAAGTATACATAGGTATTGTTATTTTAGGTACAAATTAGTTAATTTATTTATATATCTGGCAACTATTCGTATTATTTTAATATATAACTGGAAAGAANGAGCTGAGTATAATAGTATACTTCTTTTTTTGGGCAAACAACAACAACAACAATTATCAAAGGTTAAAGTTCAAAATAAGCAATTTTTGAAATCATGATTTCTTAAAAACGGATGGATGGATCTTGAAAATGTTGATCTCATTTAATAGGAAATTTGATTCCCTTTAATTTGGTATACGTACATTATATATATGTTGTACAGTTCTTACAACAAATTGTTTTTTTTGTTTTTGATATATATAAATAAATAGGTATAGGTAAGTATACATAGGTATTGTTATTTTAGGTACAAATTAGTTAATTTATTTATATATCTGGCAACTATTCGTATTATTTTAATATATAACTGGAAAGAAACCGTTATTTTTAAGCGGTATGCTTTATGTTAATATTTAAGCTTTTGGAATAACGTGCTATTTGACAAGTGTTAATTTAAAATGGCAAATTTAAATTTAATAAAGCTATACGATTTATTTGATTGCAAGATCGACGGTCCGCTCAATGAGGGGACTCTACAATCCTTACAGGAATGGGGACTGATACCGCGGGAGGGAACATATTTGTGTCCCGAAGGACATCCGTTGAAACTTAAACAATGTGCACAAAGTGTTGACGGTTATGTTTGGAGGTTAGTTTTTGCTTTTTAAAGATTGTGGTTGTGAAAATTAAGTTTGTTAAATTTTGAACTAATAGGTGTACTACAGCGATTAAGGGAAAGAAGAAAAATGTTAGATGCGATGTCTACATTTCTTTGAGGAAAGACACTTTTTTCGCGAAATCGAGGCTTTCTATTTTTAAAATAGTAGCTTTCGCTTATTTGTGGGTCAAGAACCTTACGTTGGATGTCATTATGGAAGAGCTCAGCATATCCAATCATACGGCTAGTGATTGGAGTAGTTTTTGTCGCGAGGTTGTGTATGATGGGATGGTTGTTAATAAAAACAAAATTGGAGGTCTGGGAAAAGTTGTCGAAATCGATGAGAGTAAGTTTGGGCGACGAAAGTACCACCGTGGGCATCGTGTGGAAGGACAATGGGTCTTTGGTGGAGTAGAGAGGGAAACCAATCGATGCTTTTTGGTCCCTGTGGAGAAGAGGGACAAGGAAACTTTGTTGAAAATTATAAAGGACTGGATTTTGCCCGGTACAATAGTTGTGTCCGACTTTTGGAAAGTATGTTCATTTTGAACTATATTTGCATGTATTTTTTTTTATTATTTTTTAACGGGTATTTAGCTAAGTTTATGTTTAACCGCAATTGTAAAAATTGTGATACGGATCGTTTAAGCACCTTTTTAAAAATGGCAGGGAGATTATACAATCCGTGTAGTATTAAACCTGTTGAAGAGGAAGAACAGGAAGAATATGAAATAGAAATTTCTTTGTAAATAGACTAATGTGTGTTTTACTATTCAAATATTTTAATTTTTTTAGCATCACTGAGAATTCTATTTTGTGAGGGTTATAATCTCAAGTACGGGCGACGCCGCCTACGCTGAAGGGTGTTCTCTGCAAAAGATGTTCAGTGCCTTTTCTTCGCAACACAGAAAGAGAATTCTACTTTGTGAGGGTTATAATCCATAAGTGCGGCCGAAGGCCGCCTACGTAGCAAGGTGTTCTCTGCAAAAGGTGTTCAGTGCCTTTTATTCGCAACACAGAAAGAGNAAAGTATGTTCATTTTGAACTATATTTGCATGTATTTTTTTTTATTATTTGTATATGCTTTCTATTTATCTTTATAGGCATATGATTGCTTAAGTGAGGAGGGGTATATTCACTTTCGAGTCAACCATTCCATCGATTTTAAAGACCCAGATACGGAGCAACACACTAATACGATAGAAGGGTTGTGGCGTCACGTGAAATGCTCGATGCCCCAATATCATCGGAAAAAACTATTTTTTAACGGGTATTTAGCTAAGTTTATGTTTAACCGCAATTGTAAAAATTGTGATACGGATCGTTTAAGCACCTTTTTAAAAATGGCAGGGAGATTATACAATCCGTGTAGTATTAAACCTGTTGAAGAGGAAGAACAGGAAGAATATGAAATAGAAATTTCTTTGTAAATAGACTAATGTGTGTTTTACTATTCAAATATTTTAATTTTTTTAGCAACACTGAGAATTCTATTTTGTGAGGGTTATAATCTCAAGTGCGGGCGACGCCGCCTACGCTGAAGGGTGTTCTCTGCAAAAGATGTTCAGTGCCTTTTCTTCGCAACACAGAAAGAGAATTCTACTTTGTGAGGGTTATAATCCCTAAGTGCGGCCGAAGGCCGCCTACGCAGAAAGGTGTTATCTGCAAAAGGTGTTTTTTTTATAATTATTTTACATTGATTCAATTTTTGTAAGAACTGTACAACATATATATAATGTACGTATACCAAATTAAAGGGAAAAAAATTTCCTATTAAATGAGATAAAAATTTTCAAGATCCATCCATCCATTTTTAAGAAATCTTGGTTTCAAAAATAGCTTTTTTTGAACTTTAACCTTTGATAATTGTTGTTGTTGTTGTTTACCCAAAAAAAGAAGTATACCGTTATACTCAGCTCAATCATCTCTATCGATTCCAATATTTTTATTTTTTTATTTTTGAGATTTGGAGCCCAACTGCATTTGTTCCCTTGTAGCAAACAACGAAATATTAAAAAAAGATAAATATTTTTACCGGCAAAAATAACCGCTGAGACGAGCAAGGCTTAAATAGAGTTCGCCATTCCTTTTGGTTGTGGCTGGGAAAAGTCAACGGCATTACCTCGAAACCAAAGTGTACAAAATTTCGCCAATTATTTAATCGATCTTTCAGTTCACCCATTAGCAAACTCTCGGCGAAAATCCAGAAATGTAAATTACCGCTACTAAACTGGCTAAAAAGGAGAACCGATTTGAGCATGGTAAGAGACTCTTGCAATCTCTGACCACATACAACCAGTGCAATGTTAAAAACTGGAAATGATCTGAAAAAAAAAAATTGTTGTAGACCAATATTTTCCTAAATTCCATGGTTACTAATACCTTTCATTAAAGTGAGAATTATTCAATAAATCTTTATGTACACTAAAAGGGCAACGATGAAAAACAACATAGATCAGCGTTAATAAAAATACAGTAAATACGAAATTTACTAGCTTTAACCGCATTTCTGAAGCCTTGATTAGGGATAAAACGATACTAATAAATACAAGTGCATACTCGGTACTTTTCGCCCGATACCAAGTAATTTTGGTATTGATACTATTGAACCGAGTAGTGAGTAGTTATCGGAAGAAACAACTTATATCGAAACCCGATTCCGAGAATATTTTATTTCCGGACTTTTTTTAATCTAATTATTATTGTGAATATCTAAAAATGTTTGGCAGTTTAGTTGCAATGAAAAATTCCTACAAAGAAAAACCTATAATCATCTCATTAACATATCGCTGGCTTGAAGTGAAAACTTGCTAAGTCCACTTTTGTGAAAACTCATATTTGGATATAGGAAGCAAGCTGAATTAAAAACGCAACGTCTTCAAGTTTATATTCAACTAAAGGCAAATTTACTAAGTCCAAAAGAGGTACAGAAAAAACGATAAGGCTACAAAAAATTCTACATCATTTAATTTTTTGTTTAAGGCTTTAGGAACCAATCAACAGTTCCATTTATGGCTAGGTTTATACACCTTAAATACCCGATTCTTAAAACGTGATATATTCACACGGTGAAATAAAAATAAGGTGATGTCATNAGGAACCAATCAACAGTTCCATTTATGGCTAGGTTTATACACCTTAAATAGCCGATTCTTAAAACGTGATATATTCACACGGTGAAATAAAAATAAGGTGATGTCAGTTGGGGGGTGTTTGTTGTAATTTTGACAAATTCGGTAGCCCCGTTCCTAATGATGCTCTCTTGAACAAAAACTACACTAGAAAAACTCCTTTTAGGTATTGTGCTGAAAACATAAGAGTGAACATCACTGTCCTTGATATTTCTGTTTAGTTGTGACTTTCCCATATAATATTTTTTGCAAAAATTGTGATTTGTGTGTATATTCAACAGCTTTTAATTTTGCGATTTTTTGGAGGTTTTTCGGACTTTGGCAATAAATTTAGGTAACCAATTTTAAGTAGTTATTCCAAGTGGCAAATAAAGACAAATTATGTTTACCTTCCACTGATTTGTGAATTGTGTTTTTTATCTCAGCGAGAAGCTGCGATATACATAAGTGCTGGAAGTTCCAGGTGAGTTTATTCAATTGGCCAGGTTGTTAATAAAACGGTCAGTAAAAGTGCGTTTCTTGTTTAATAGGTTTTGGAAGTTGTGCCTGTTGACCTACTAGAGGCTACAATACAAGTGATTTACAAATAAAATTACGAAAGTCCTTTTATAACACTATGTAACAAGGTTTTTGTCCGTGGGTTGTAATTGTTATTTCCTAGTCAGTTAGGTCCCAAAAGTATAGAAAACAGCTATTGTCGCAAGATAACTTTGCTTTTGTGACCATGGCAGCGCTTATCTGCGTTTATTTTTATGCTTGTTTGTTGAAAACTGATACACGAGCGCATACAACTTGTTTTCTCTACATTTGTGTGTGTTAAAACTAGTGTTGGGCAGTATCGATTCCAAAAGTACTCAGTACTCGATGCTGAAAAGTATCGACAGTACCCGATGCTTAAAAGTATCGATACCAAAGTAGTAAATACACAAAAGTACTCGATACTGCCCAACACTAGTTAAAACAACAAAGTCGTCGCAATAAATTTTGCAACATTTTTGTGATTTATTGAGAGTTGTTTCTTATTTTATTACAGATAAATTCGTTCAAACATGGCTTCACGAGGCTGCAAGTATCCTGCAGATGCATTTTGTTATGTCTGCGGATATTTTATCAAAACAAGAGCGAATAAGTACTCTTTGGAAACAGGTTTTAAAATGTGCGAAGCTTACAATGCTTATTTCGGCATGCCTGTGGGTGATCAAGACAAATCCTGGGCACCTCATTTCGCGTGTGAAAACTGCAAAAGGACTTTGGAAGGTAAGACATTTTAAAACTATTTTGCTTTGTTATGGGTAAAATAAATGTTTCCATTAACTTTTTTATTAGACAGTACTTTTCTTTTCTAATTTTTTTTTTTCAGGATGGTACAGAGTGGAAAAGAGAGCTATGAAGTTTGCTGTGCCAAGAGTTTGGAGAGAACCCACTGACCATTCAAGCAACTGCTTTTTCTGCATGGTGGACCCTTCCAAACGTCGGACTGGCAAAAAAGCAAGTCAAATCATGTATCCTGACATTCCTTCATCCATGGCTCCAGTTCCACACAGCTCTGACCGCCCCGTTCCTACTCCTCCAGAGAAAGAGCAGGTGTCTTCCTGTGAGAGCCCTGATTCCATGAGTGTGGAAGACAATGAAGGTGAAGGATTTAATTTACTAGCTGATAACAAAAACCCATACTATCCCAACCAAAAGGACATGAATGATTTGATCAGAGATCTTGGTCTAACCAAGTCCGATGCTGAACTTTTGACGTCCAGACTGATGCAGTGGAATTTGCTGGATCCTAGTGTTAAAGTCACATGTCAGAGGAAGCGTCACGAACTTTTGTCGAAATGTCGAAAAACCACCCGCTTCTGATTTACTTTTATGTTTTTGGTTTTCTGAAGATTTAATAAAATTTAGTTTTGATTTATATGTGCTGTTCTGTATGATTTTCTCTGTATTGAAAGACTCAAACACGTTTTTCTCATAATTTTAGCATATTTTAATGAATCACATTGTCCTGGTCACAAAAGCAAGTTTCCGAGGAATATTAGGTGGTTTCCATACTTTTAAGGCATAACAGACTAGGAAATAACAATTACATCCCAAGGACTGAGAAATTTATTTTTTTTGTTACTTAGTGTAATTCATACATAATCGGTCTTTTAAAAAGAAGATAAAACTTGCTAAGAGTAGTTGTGTTTGTTTAAAAAATTATTCAGTAACTCGCCAGCAACTCTCCAGTAGCTTAATTTCGCGAATTCGCTCTCAAAGAAAAAATATTCAAAGACGTACAGCAACGCAAATCCAGTAATAATTATCAAGTTTCATGACCAGCTGATAAATTGGTTCTTTATTCGCAGCAACTTCCTAATAAAACAATATATTTTATATTTAAATTGGTTTTTTAGTCAATTTCAATAATAAAAACCCACAAAACAGTTTCCTTATTCGTTTAAATTGCATCCGGCAAGTTACAAGTAAAAATTTATCCATTAAAAATGCAGTAAAAACTTTGAACTTCAGCTGTTTCGCTCTCTCAATAAGTTTTTGCGTACGAAAACGACAAAACATTAAGATTCGTACCAATTCGTCTGGATATTACTAGAATCGGGTAAACCTAACACAACTATTCTTTATTATCTTTAACGTTGTTTTGGTAAAATAATTCTTTAATACATACTTTTTAAAAATAGTATTCAAAAGGGCGTTAAAATGGTCCTAAAATGTTCCTCTTTTTTACTACATTATATGCATTGCCGAAATGGGGCTACCAAAAAAGTGAGGTTAGGTAACTGACATCACCTTGTTTATTCCACGATGATGTATTCGGTGGTTCTCGTTGTCTAATACCATTTGAATACGATAGTGTTTCTCTCTAAGTCAAACTGCTATTCGTCCCAAACGCTGTGGATTACAGCTTCCTATAGCATAAACACAAGTCTATCTGCGAACGATTGTTTGATTAGTTATAACCTTCAGCTAAACTTCTGGACAATGTTGCTTCCATTTATCGTGTATCGACGTGTTTGGTTGACATTCCGCGTTGAAGAGTATTTCATTATACGACTCCTTGATGTTGCTTCTTTCTGGCTGATGTTAGCGTAACAGCTGCTTTCCTCATTCTTATTTTATGACAGTTAAGGCCGACACAAGACTACATAAGACAATACACCAAGTCTGAAAACACAAACATAGATTGACAGATTGGGCGCGTTCATAAGTCGTAGCTGTTGGGTAACCGTTGGCTGTTTGTCTTAGAAACGCACAGTTGAGTAGTTACGCTCACTCCAACAGTTGGCAACTTTCCGCCATTTTTTCCAGCCGATAATTTTTACGCTACCTGAACTCAACGTGTTGGGCTTAGCCTAAACAGCTGATCGATAAGACTTACGCCGCTTATATTAAATTTAACGCCGCTTTGTTAGGTGGCAGTTGCAAACAAAATTATTATCACCCCTATGCTGTAATCCGAAAGTTCGTAGTTACGAATTCGTAGCTCCGTTCCGAAAATTCGAAAATTGGTATGCTGTAATCCGATCGTAACTATCAACGGCGTTGCCAACTAAAATAGTGAAATTCGAAGTTCTTAATCAGCTGCTTTGGCAGAAACAAATCAAAATAAAAAGAATCGCAAGTGAACAGTGAAATTAAAAAAATTGTTTAATCGTATTTGAAAAAGCTTTTCCTTAATTAAGTAAAATAGAATGGATTCAGTGGCCGGTGCACTTTTGTCTCAGGAGGAAGAACATGCTGCAGTCAACTGTTGCATTAATATACAAAGGAGATTGCTACGAGACAGTTCTGATCCATTTAGCTTAAATGATAAAATGTAAGTTTTATAATTGATTTCACTGATACACATATAAAATAATCGTTTGAATGTTTAAAGATTTGTAAAAAATTTCCGCCTCAACAAAGACGCATTTAAAAGCGTTTTAACAATTATGGAGGAAGAGCTTGGGCGAAGTGTAAAATCATCATCGGTAACTCCTGTAAGTAGATTGATGGCAGTTATGAGGTTTTTCGCTGAAGGAAGCTACCAACACGGTGTTGGGAAAGATTTTGATGTGGGGTTGGCGCAATCAACGTTCTCAAAAACATTGACAAAAACTTTAAACATCTTGGAACGCCGACTGTGCCCAGTATGGATTAAATTGTCAATGACGGAGGAGGAGAATAAACGAGCCAAAATGTGGTTTTACAGGAGAACGCAATTCCCTGGCGTTATTATGTGTGTGGACGGCACACACATTAAAATACTTCCTCCTGCAGACGAACCGTATTTGTACTACAATCGTATGGGATACTACAGCCTAAATGCAATGGTGGTAAGTAAAACCACAAGAGCAAAGTGATTTTGTACGTGCAATTTATCGTAAATTTATTAAATAGATTTGCGATAACAAGATGCAAATAAGGTGCGTTGATGCTCGGTTTCCAGGCAGTAGCCACGACTCACATGTGTGGAATGTAAGCGCTGCGAAAACCTATTTTGAAGAGAGATATCGGCAAGGAGACAAAACAACTTGGATATTAGGTATGTTATAAGTGGAATGAGAGCAAAATGTGTTAAATATAACTAAAAATATTTTGTTTAACAGGCGATGCTGGATATCCATTACAGCCCTGGTTAATTACACCATTCCGTTCTCCTGTGGCAGGAAGTAGAGAAAGCGCCTTCAACAAAACGCACAGTAAAGCGCGCAACATAGTCGAGAGAGTCATCGGCGTTTTGAAAAATAGATTTCGATGCCTGCTAAGTGCTCGCCAACTACATTATTCGCCCCAAAAAGTGGTACAAATAATTAATGTGGTATGCGCATTGCATAACATGTGCATCCACTACAACGTAGAAGATAATACACCTGATATTATGGATGATGAATATCAAGATGTAAATGAAGAGGAAGCGCCATCAGAATTTTCCAGAGAAGCGTCAGACATAAGAATGCGAATTTTGAGATCATTACCTAACTAATGAAAACAATCCCATAACTTTGTACTTCATATTTATTTGATATAAAAAATTTAAAATAAATTCAGTTCTTTACTTAAAACTAAATATACAAAAAAAATCAGTTGTTTTCTTAAATCTAATAGTTTGTACATATATACAGTTATCACAAGCGTAAGTTCATCTCTTAAGTTCAGTTCTTTTCTTAAATCTAATAGGTTTATACATATATCACAAGCGTTAGTTCAGTTCTTTTCTTAAATCTAATAGTTTATACATATATACAAATATCACAAACGTTAGTTCACTTCTTTAGTTCAGTTATATTCTTAAATCTAATAGTCTTAAATCCAATAATCTTTAAATAAAAAAAAATTAAAAAATCAGCAGTTCAGTGCAAAATTAAATTAAATTCAAAAATAAAGAAATCTTAAAAAAAAATGTATTTATTAGTTCATTTTTGCTGGCTTCTTTCTTGTATCCGCAGTAATTTTTCCTGCAAATCAAGCTCCCTTTTTTTAAGGGCCTCCATTTCAATATTGTGCCTCTTTAATTCACGCAATTTTTCCTTCTTCATGTCATGCATGTTTTCTTGTACTTGGTACATGCGTCGCACGTTATCTGCCAGCTCGTTTGCAGACTCAGATTGGCGTTCCAAAAAGGCCAAACTTTTCTGGTAGTAGCTTCGTTGCAAATTTATTTGCTCCTGTACCAAAGTGGCCGTGTCGTTTTTTTTTTACCGGAGGGGAACGCCTCTGCACATTGGCATTGTCTGGCTCAGTTGGCATAGGAATGACTGCCGCAGGTTCCACCACCGGTTGGGTCACCGTCTGTGTTGTTACCACACCAAAAGAGACAGCTCCATTGATCCCCGATGTGGAAGTGTGCAAGCCCGTCAACTCTATCACTTTTTCCTCCAACTCATTGAAATTGTGCATTCTGTTGGGTCCACCACCAGTTGCCCTCGTCTCTGCTTTATTGGCGGAAAGCTTTCTTTTAATGTAGCACTTATAATCGAGCCATACCTAGAAATAGTATTGATATAAGGAAAACAATGATAAATAAATTTTGTGCTCTTAAAATTTTATCCGCACCTTTTTCCAGCTGGATACATCTTTTGTCGGTGGGCCTAAGCTGTTTAGCTGCTGAGCGACGCTTTCCCAAAACTCCACTACATCCTCTTTAGCTCCTTTTGAAAAGCCGCGAGCAATGTCCGGCCTTTCGGTCATGCATTCTACCATTTTTTCGTATTGCGACCGATTTGTTGTGATCTTCGACCTGATAATTTTGTAAATATTTAACAATAATCCATTTTTTTCCAATCACACTTGTAACTTACATATTTTTTCCTTTACACACTTTATTTTATTGATATTTTAAAAGAATTCGCTTCGCTCCGACACCAGTTGCTCTTCGTAGAAAATTTCCGACAAATACATACAAATTACTGCTACGTCGGATTCAGGCATACCAACATTACGAGTTTCGAAGATGGTCTCCGAATTTCGAAATTACGATACGGCAACGCGGATTACAGCATACCAATTTTAAGATTCGTAGCAAAATCGAATCTACGACGGATTACAGCATAGGGTTGTATATTTTATATCACTGACGTGATAAAGTAACTAAAATATTTTATAATAATACTACGTTTCTAAATATATGTTTTTAAGATATTTGCTATATAATTTTACACTGTTTAATTCATTGTAACATTGAACGATTTTTTCAACCCGGCGGCCGCTAAGCGTTGAATTCTAAATAGTATCGGCGCAACTATCTCTATTTGTTGAAATTTCATTTGTTTACATTTATCAGCTGTTGATTTGACAGCATATTCATCAAGCCGTTTCTAAGACGTAATTGTTGGGTTCAACAGTTGCCAGCAGTTTCGCAGCAGATGGGCTAAACAGCTACGTCTTAAGAACGCGACCATTGAATACATTGGTTTAAACGAATGTTATAAGTTGATATATAACTAGTATGTGAAAATAATAGGTTAAGTTTATTTTATCTCACTTGTATAAAACACACAATTTTTTTTTGTATATTTTAATACTTTCTAAGTTAATTTTTTATTTATTTCCTATTTGCGTTTTATTTTTTCATTCAATACCTTTTTTGTTTTTGTCTTCTTTTATATTACCCTTTTTTTATAGTGCTTTATCTAGCCCACTTCTATGTAGAAAGTCGACCAGTTGTTTGTATGTGGCAGGCAGTTTTGAGAGAAGAATCTGTTTGAAATTTGGTAGTTTCGGAAAAGAGAATTACCGTTTTGCAAGTTGTTATATTTGATACAATCAAATATTAGGTGTTCAGGAGTTTCTTTTATGTTGCATGCACTGCAATTGTCTGATCTGTAATGCTGAAATTTCGTTAGATAAGTGCTACTGTACGTGTGTCCAGTTGCGATTCTGTTAAAGAGTTTTATGTCATATGCATCTAAGTCCAAGTTTTTGTTTTTAAACCATGGCTGTTTTTCTTTGGGCGTGCAAAATTCTACTATGTCCGGGTCCCAGTTTGGAAGTTTGTTGGTAAATTCTGTTTTGGCTTCAGTCCACAACATTTTGCTAATCCTTCTCAGTGCTTCACAAGGGGTGAGTTTTGGGAGTAAAGGTTTACCATGGTCAACTGCTGTTTTTGCTGCTATATCCGCTTTTTCATTTATGGTTATACCCACATGGCTAGGTGTCCAGACTATTGCAATGTTTTCTATTTGGGAGTGATAAAGTTTATTATGGATTTCAGCTACTAAGAAATTTTGTGTGGTGCGGCTTTTTAGGGCCTTAATTTCACTCTGACTGTCTGTAAAGATTGCTACTTTTTTACTTTCATTATTAATGGCTATCGTGATTGCTTGAGAAAGTGCTACTAGCTCACCGAAAGTTGATGTGAAGTTTCTCTCTATATTGAACAGGTTGAGACTTTAGCCGTTACCACATAGACTGCACAGCCAATTTTGTTATCTGATACCGATGCATCAGTGGCAAACACTTTGAAACCTTCCTCTTTTAGCGTGTTAATTTTTTGGTTGTAGAGAGCTTTGAGTTGTGTAGGGGTGACGTTCTTTTTGGACTGGGCCAATTCAGATTCGTAACAGGTGAGGTCATGGTGTTTTTTGAAAGCTACATTTGTATCTATGGTGTTGATAATTGCTTTAAATTTTTCGTACGTTATGCTGTAGCTGGAATTTATGGGAGGTCTGTTCTGGATCTGTGTTCTAAGTTCAGGATTGATCAACCACTGTTTGACAAGTTCCTTGGCCGTAAGCCATACAGCTCTGGGAAGAGGTGGAAGTTCACAAGCCAGCGCGTATCTCATGAGTTTTGGAGTGTTTGGAGGAACTCCGAGGGATCTCCTCAAGGTTTCATTTACACTGGTTTGTAGCTGTTTGTTATACCCTTTATGGGCATTGGCGTAACTGGTGTTGGCATATTCTGCTTTGGATCGTACAAACGTTTTAAAAAGATTTATAGAAGTTTTAGGTGAAATACCTGACTTGGTAGATGCCAATTTAGAAATGAGGTTTTTACCTGTAGTTGTTGCTCTTTTAATATCACTAATATGTACCTTAATGGTTGAGTTCGTGCTGATTGTTCTTCCCAGCCATTTGAAGTGATGGACTTGTTCAATGTTTAGGCCGTTGATGGATACGCTAAAGGTTTGTTTATTGTTTGCAGACATATACATGAATTTTGTTTTGTTCAGTCTAAATTTGAGATTTAAGCTGTCGCATTTTGCCTGTAATTCTTCTATTTTGTTTTGTAAATTTTGAGCTGCAGAGAATCTGTTTGTGCTAGTGAATATTAACGCAAGATCGTCGGCAAACTGAAATAGTTGAGTCTGAGAGTTATTAATTTCGTGCAGTTGGGCTGTATAAATATTGAATAGCGTTGGGGATAGGCAGCTACCTTGAGGTAGGCCAGAGTTTATCTCAACAGTGTGATTACCTAGGGTCAGATGTCTTTTAGAAAAGTAGTTGATAATCCAGTTTGCAATTGTTGGGTCATGTTGCATTGTAGATTTATNTTAGCATGTTCCCGTACTTCACGATAGCTGTTTTCGCCTTTAATAAACCTTATGTGAACGTGGCGTACGGGAACGACTTTGGACTAAATCCTGCAAAACCTGCAAATCGTAGACGTTCTAGAACGCACTATATGTTGTTGTTGTTGTAGCAACAATGGCACTATTGNTTGCAATTGTTGGGTCATGTTGCATTGTAGATTTATGAATATTATGAAGTGAAACAAGATCTACTCTATTATAGGCGTCCGACATATCTAAGAAACAGTTCATAACATATTCCCAGCATTTCTTTCTTTCAGCTATAAGATGTAAAAATATTAAGTAGCATTCGCCTAAAAGCAAAAATTATAGTTACATAAGTTATTTTGACAAAAATTCATAGATATGTGATCAGTGTTGCCACGNAAACTACCAAAATTTTTTTTGAGATTTTTAATAATTTTTTCCAATTTAAAATTTATTAAAAATATAGATAAGACTAACTTTTACCCGCGGCTTTCACCACACATCTTTATACAAACATGAAAAATACTTTATGTAAAGATATCATACTCTCTTTCTGCTCTAATTTTACTATAGCCGTGATAGCAACATATGGTAGGACATGGAATAATTTTTTGGCACTGCCGGTATTTTCATTTAGGTCAAAATGTCTCCAATAAATTATATAATAAAAGAAGTACACTGGCACTGCCGGTCTTTTCATTTAGGTCAAAATATCTCCAATAAATTATATAATAAAAGAAGTACAATCTAATTTCTAATATGATTTCACAGCATTTTTTTATACTTCAAACATAACTTAAATGCATTTTCCAATACAATTATCATACATTTTATTTTCGATAAAGTTTCGGGTTTTACTTTAAGGCATTCTTGTTAATTGTCATTGCAAAAGCTAAGCGAACTGTAAACTGAGGTCTTTTAAATTCGAGAGNTTCTCTTTAAGAAGTTAGGCACTGTGGAGGGCGCCATGTTTAAAATTTTGGATGAAAAAGACAATCGTTCCCCAAAGTGTATCAGCCTGCTATTTATGATACGTGCCAGTCACATAGAATATGCTCCGGGGTTTCCTTCACCAGCTCACAAAAGACTAGGGACTATGTAAGTGCATTTGGTCTCCACGCTTTGTGAGACAGCCAGCTTTCGTTGCCTTCAAACCCTTCACGTCCGGGAACCCACCACAGCGTTACGCTATTGTGAGCTCCCAAGTGGTTCAAAAAAGTTTATAANTTTTATGTGGCTTATGGTTCCGAAGTTATGGCTGATTAAAAATTCTACGAGTATGAGATATGCCACGCCCCTTCCTACAAAGTCATTTATATATATGTGGCACCCTGCATCATTTCATATTTCTCCTTTTCACATTCATTTCATTTTGTTTTGCTATATTTTTGTAAGTCAATTACATATACTCACTTGTATGTTTTTCTTTCTGATTCCTGCACACAAATAGTACAGACGCGCGCTAACTAAGTTTTTCTGTTCAAGTTTTTATAAAATAAAGATTTCGTTATTTAACCTGCATTGGCATTAATAGAAGCGATCTTTCTTATTACTGTTTTGCCCTACATAAAGAGTTGGCGAAAATATCAAACCTCTACGGAGGCTCAACCATCGTCACCTCCAGAAACTGGTGACCCCGCTGAATTTTGTGCACGTAACTGCGCTCGCATACCGGTAAATTTTCGGGTAACGGAACTCACATTCCGTAAAAGAATTTCCTCGGCTTCCATTAAATCACGCCACTTGCTAACGCTTTGCAAAGTGAGACGTGATTTCAACATTTAATTTTTGGTTAAAATCGATTTTAATTTAAAAATATGGTAGACAGTGGTTTGTCGACAGCAGAGTCTGTAAACAGTATACCTGTGTCGCCAGGCGGCGGCGCCAACACTGTTGCAGTAGTGAACGCCCGACTTGCAGTGCCTCCAATGAGTAACACCAACATCGAAGCTTGGTTCACTACGATGGACTTTTGGTTCACCGCATCAGGAATAACCACCGACAAGCAAAAGACAGCGACAATCTTGGCAGCGCTCGACCCAAAAGTTATCGCGCAGCTAGGGGATGTCATCGCTTCGTTGCCGCAAAACGACAGGTTCGACTTCGTCAAACAAAAAATCATCGACCCCTTTGCAGACAGTGAGCAGCGACGCCTCAACCGCCTTCTGTCGGAGTTACCACTGGGCGACAAGAAACTATCTGAGCTATACTACGAGATGAGAAGGGTTGCTGGTAGACCTCTGGGGGAAGCAGCCCTGAAGGGGCTCTGAACGAAATNAGAAGGGTTGCTGGTAGACCTCTGGGGGAAGCAGCCCTGAAGGGGCTCTGGACGAAACGTTTACCAGAGCTTGCTCAGCCAGTAGTTGCCGCCTCATCTGGAACAGCCGCTGAGTTTACCAAAATCGATGACTCGATCGTAGACGCCATAGCTCCTAGCCACATCAACAAAGTTGACACAACGCAGCCTAACGAAATCGAGGGACTTCGTGCAGCCATTAACGAACTTAGTAAGAAATTTGATAAGCTCAGATCTCGCTCGCGTTCCCGTAATCGCAGGCAAAGCAATTTTCACCCTCGCTCTCGCAGCCGTAATCGTTCGCAAGCCGTTGGGACATCAACCGGAGCGCTTGATGAATGTTGGTACCATAAGAGGTACGGGCGAGATGCCCGCAAATGTAGAAGCCCATGTCACCGCCAGAGTCGCTCGACAGTTGCAACTGTTGCTAACTCGTCTTCCGCATGACCCCTAGAGCGCGTGACGAGNGCGAGATGCCCGCAAATGTAGAAGCCCATGTCACCGCCAGAGTCGCTCGACAGTTGCAACTGTTGCTAACTTGTCTTCCGCATGACCCCTAGAGCGCGTGACGAGTCGTAGCGTAGACACGGTCACAGAGCGCGAAGTGCTTCGCTTGCAGGTGTACGACAAACACTCCAAGAGAACATTCCTCATCGACACTGGTGCTGATGTTTCTGTCCTCCCAGTCATGGCCAAAAGTTACGATATCCGACCTACGACAAGGGCGCTGTATGCTGCACACGGATCGCCAATCAGAGTATATAGACGATTACCGTGCCTTAAATGCACAGACGCTCCCCGATCGATATCCGCTTCCCTACTTAACGGATTTTCAAGCCAACTTGCGAGGTAAGACCATCTTTTCCAAAATCGACCTACATCGCGCGTTTCATCGCGGGTAATTAACGATGCCTTGCGTGGGTTAGATTACGTTTTCCCGTATTGACGACATTTGTGTTGCCTCTACGTCTAGCGAACAGCATCGTCATGACTTGAGAGTAGTACTTCAGCGCCTTCGCGAAAATCATCTCGCTATTAACCTGCCTTCACCAACTCATCACTGGAAACCGAAAAAACGACCGCACTCCCGTCGTATGGAACGCTAATGCTGAAGCCGCCTTCGAACGATGCAAATGCGAATTGGCAAACGCGACGCTGTTAGCTCATCCCGCCGCTGATGCAGAGTTAGGGCTATACGTCGATNAATGCTGAAGCCGCCTTCGAACGATGCAAATGCGAATTGGCAAACGCGACTCTGTTAGCTCATCCCGCCGCTGATGCAGAGTTAGGGCTATACGTCGATGCTTCAGACACCTCCGTTGGCGCTGCACTTCATCAACTCATCGATGGTGAGCTGCAGCCGCTCGGTTTTTATTCAAAGAAACTAAGCAGTGCGCAACGGAATTACAGTACA
Source organism: Rhagoletis zephyria (assembly GCF_001687245.7). Taxonomy (NCBI): domain Eukaryota; kingdom Metazoa; phylum Arthropoda; class Insecta; order Diptera; family Tephritidae; genus Rhagoletis; species Rhagoletis zephyria. The sequence continues at coordinate 74,270 of NW_016159215.1, forward strand.
TACGACGGGCGTTTGTCACTTTCGCTATATGTTCGAAGGGCGAAAATTTTTAATTCGTTACGGATCATCGCCCGCTAATTTACGCATTTCGTCAGAAACCGGAGAAGATTTCGCCTCGTCGAATCCGCCAACTTGACTTTATCAGTCAATTCTCAACCGACATTCGACATACGCCTGGCAAAGACAACGCGACAGCAGACCTACTTTCGCGCATGCAATCGGTGGAAGCAATAGTCGACTATACGAAGGTCGCTGAAGCACAACAAGCCGATACGCAGCTGCAAGCACTANCCGGAGAAGATTTCGCCTCGTCGAATCCGCCAACTTGACTTTATCAGTCAATTCTCAACCGACATTCGACATACGCCTGGCAAAGACAACGCGACAGCAGACCTACTTTCGCGCATGCAATCGGTGGAAGCAATAGTCGACTATACGAAGGTCGCTGAAGCACCACAAGCCGATACGCAGCTGCAAGCACTGCGAAACAAATGAGGTACGCAAAATAGTTCACTCATTCTCAAGAATTTTCCAATTCCCAACAGCGCCTCTCGATTTTTATGCTATACATCGACTTCAACCGTCCGATCATACATTCCGAAACAGTTTAGAGACATGTTGCTTACAAAGATGCATGGTCTTTCACACCCAGGCGTGCGTGCAACTGTTAAGCTAATTACCGAGAGTTTTGTCTGGCCGAGCATTAGAAGAGACACAACAGCATGTCAACGCTCGAAGATACAGCGACACACCAAATCCCTACCAGCCAACTACGAACCACCTAAGGCACGTTTTTCACACATCAATATAGACATCGTTGGCCCTTTCATATTATGCGAGAGACAAAAGCGGCACCAATGCCAGACATGTCCGCCGAAACCGTCGCTAAAGTACTTCTGTCACACTGGATGCGCGGTTTGGTGTTCCAGAGCGAGTCACATCAGACCAGGGAAGGCAGTTTGACTCCGCCGTTTTTGCTGAGCTGATTACGACTATTGGCGCAACCCACCTGCGAACAACTCCATACCACCCGCAATAAAATGGCATTATCGAGAGGTGGCACAGGGGTTTCAAAGTAGCTATACTATGCCACGACCCAAATAGGTGAGTGCAGCACCTACCGACAATTTTGCTTGGCTTACGCGGCGCATATAAGCCCGACATTAAGGCATGTCCCGCATTATTAGTTAACGGGTCGACTCTGCGAATCCCAGGCGAATTTTTGCAAGGTGCGGAACAAACGAAGGCCACTGAAGAGACCGTATCGCAATTTAGGTCAGCAATGCAGAAGCTGCGACCGACACACACATCGCATCACACAACCACAAAAGTGTTTGTGTCACCTGCACTAAAGACAGCAACGCATTTGTTAGTGCACAACGACTCGATACGCCCATCACTAACACGCCCCATCATCAAGCGATCGTCTAAGTATTTTAATATTCAAATGCGAAGGCGTAACACAAACATCAGTATTGATCGGTTGAAGCCAGCGTTTCTAACAAACGCCGATCTCGAAAATACCACCATGATTCCGTCAACTACATATACTCTATTGTACCTTTTTCTTTCCGATTCCTGCAACCAAATAGTACAGACGCGCGCTAACTAAGTTTTTCTGCTCAAGTTTTTATAAAATAAATATTTCAGTATTTAATCTGCATTGGCATTAATAGAAGCGATCTTTCTTATTACTGTTTTGCCCTACATAAAGAGTCGGCGAAAATATCAAACCTCTACGGAGGCTCAACCATCGTCACCTCCAGATATACCTTACTATAAGCATCTACCATAGATTTTTCTGCATACCAAATTTCAAGTTCATGTGACTTATGGTTCCGAAGTGTTCACTTTCGCGTTAATAAAAGGGGTTTACTATNTAACAAACGCCGATCTCGAAAATACCACCATGATTCCGTCAACTACATATACTCTATTGTACCTTTTTCTTTCCGATTCCTGCAACCAAATAGTACAGACGCGCGCTAACTAAGTTTTTCTGCTCAAGTTTTTATAAAATAAATATTTCAGTATTTAATCTGCATTGGCATTAATAGAAGCGATCTTTCTTATTACTGTTTTGCCCTACATAAAGAGTCGGCGAAAATATCAAACCTCTACGGAGGCTCAACCATCGTCACCTCCAGATATACCTTACTATAAGCATCTACCATAGATTTTTCTGCATACCAAATTTCAAGTTCATGTGACTTATGGTTCCGAAGTGTTCTCTTTCGCGTTAATAAAAGGGGTTTACTATTTTTTTTATAGATATTTAAATTCACAATTTATTCAGGTTTAATTTGCGGATTTTACAATTTTTCTTTCGAGTGGACGACTGTTTATGTAGAAGGATAGCGAACGAGTGAACTTAAACCTATTGCTTGGCCATTATATAGCTATCAGAGGTTTGTTCACAATAGCCGAAGGTTTGTTACATAGTTAAACATATGTACAGGGTGAGTATTTCATTTTGACAAATTTCAGGTAAGTATTAATTCAGGGAAGTATTAATTCAGGTAAGTATTAATTCAGTAATATAATATAAAACGTAAGTGCAAAATATATTTCTTAATATTTAAAGGTCGATTAAATTCGGACCCATGTCCTCGACATGCTGGCGGGCCTGCGGCGACGAGAGCTGAACCAGGTCCTGCAGTTTCTCCAGAGTTTCCCAAGCTTGGTTAAACAGCCCGCGGATACGCCGTTGGAAGGCAGGAGCAGGACGTGGTTGTTGAGCTGCTTCCTTTACTGCTCGTCCGGTGGGTCTGCGTGCTGACTGCGTAGCATTTCCTTGCTCACGCGCGGTTTGGCTCTTTTGACGGTTCGGCTTGCGCTTGTAATTAGACTTGCGCTCAGTTTTCTGCGTACGCTCGGTCGGTGGTGAGACGGATCGGTGCAGCAACGTGTGGTGGGCTAATCAACAGCGATGACAACTAATGAGGAATTNTCTTAATATTTAAAGGTCGATTAAATTCGGACCCATGTCCTCGACATGCTGGCGGGCCTGCGGCGACGAGAGCTGAACCAGGTCCTGCAGTTTCTCCAGAGTTTCCCAAGCTTGGTTAAACAGCCCGCGGATACGCCGTTGGAAGGCAGGAGCAGGACGTGGTTGTTGAGCTGCTTCCTTTACTGCTCGTCCGGTGGGTCTGCGTGCTGACTGCGTAGCATTTCCTTGCTCACGCGCGGTTTGGGTCTTTTGACGGTTCGGCTTGCGCTTGTAATTAGACTTGCGCTCAGTTTTCTGCGTACGCTCGGTCGGTGGTGAGGCGGATCGGTGCAGCAACGTGTGGTGGGCTAATCAACAGCGATGACAACTAATGAGGAATCACGAGCGCCCGTTAAATGAGAGGTAGCTAAGCAGTTTATGCAGTACTGGTGCACTCTGGCGGATTCATAACGTTCGTCCCGCGTCATGGCCAGAAAGGCGCAGCAATAGCGCAGTAAATGGGTGTGGCAGCACAGTCGGCATTTGCTGAATTCTCGGGGCCTGTAAATACACGGTCGAAGGACATTGTTAGTGGCATGCGGGTGATTGGTGAACTGAGACGAGAAAAAATGTGAGAAAGATAGTAGAGTGAGTGTAAGGGCATGAGCTACGCGGGTGTTAACAAGCACAGCTTCGTTATGTTGCTTGTGACGGTTCCGCTTTGGGTGCGAATGTCTACCACGCGAACATTTTGATCGGGAACGGGATGGAGTTTCGTAATTCGGCCGATCCGCCATTTTCGGAGTTTGGCTCAGGAATGGGGAGTAGGGGGCACCGCGGAGAAAGTGACCTGGTGTCAAAACTTGTAGGTCATCAGAATCTTTTGACGTCGGGGATAGCGGTCGCGAATTCAGAACCGTTTCAATACGGACAAGGAGGGTGTTGAACTCCTCATACGTGCCCGCAACTTTGGTGAAATGAATCTTGAAATTTTTCACTGCTGCTTCTTAGAGTCCACCCATGCCATGAGAGGTCGTGGAGGGAATATTAGTTGGCAATATCTGCTGAGACTTCCTCAACAAAGGTGGACAATTCCCTCTTGAGACTTCGCTATGCTCCTACAAAGGTTTTTCCATTGTTGGACATCACTGTGTGGGGTATTCCTCGTCGTCCGATGAATCGTGTGAATTCTGCCTTAAAAGCTTCCGTTGTTAAATCAGAACAAAGTTCGAGATGTATAGCTTTTGTGGAGAAACATACGAAAACACAGACGTAGATGGTACATGTCTTGCAGTGAAATATGCATGTATTGATCTTCTGCTTGAGGCGAGGGATGTAGTATTCCTGCTGGATCATTGAGCGGCTGAGTTCGCCTTCTTGTTGTGGCTAGGCGGCCAATTTGTAGACAGGTATGGCTTTTTTGTTTCGCACACGTATTTTATGCCAACATTTTTTTATTTTTATTTTTTTGTTATATGTATTTGCTATTTATTCTTTCACGTATGGCCAAATTTGTCTTGTTGTGTTTTGTAAATTTGTGTAGCCTTTTTTTCTAACTTATTGCAACTGGCACTTCTTTGTTTAGCTTTTTGTGTATGCACTTGTATATGGGTGTGTATATACCGAAGATTACGTTTAATATTTTTAAAATTTTAAATTTGTTTTTATGAAAGTATAACTTTTTTTGTGGTGTAATACCACTATTGTAGTTTTATTTGTTTTAAGGTAAGTTCTCTTTTTCGCTTTCTTTCAATTTGTATTTCTCTTTATTTTAAGCGAATGGTTGTTCTGCACACCCTGATTACGCAGGTAAGTACTTTTCTGTACGCACGTACATATGTACATACATATATCTATATATTTAACACAATTTTTGCGACGCACCAAACTTGCACCCGCTATTCACAAAAAAAGGATTCTTATAATTTTAATTTTTGAAAAAATTAATTTGTTTTATATTTTTTTATATACTTTGCACTTGCGCGCGCGAACCACGGGATTGGGTTTTTTTTTTGTTCTCTCTATTCTATAAGTGGGTCTCGGCACCATGTTCACTTTCGCGTGAATAAAAGAGGTTTACTATTTTTTTATAGATATTTAAATTCACAATTTATTCAGGTTTAATTTGCGGATTTTACAATTTTTCTTTCGAGTGGACGACTGTTTATGTAGAAGGATAGCGCACGAATGAACTTAAACCTATTGCTTGGCCATTACATAGCTACCAGAGGTTTGTTCACAATAGCGGAAGGTTTGTTACATAGTTAAAGTAGGTATTAATTCAGGTAAGTATTAATTCAGTAATATAATATAAAGGGTAAGTGCAAAATATATTTCTTAATATTTAAAGGTCGATTAAATTCGGACCCATGTCCTCGACTCGAAGTTATAGTTGATTAAAAATTTGCAGGCCTATGGGAGGTGCCACGCCCCCTCGCAAAGTTGACACCATAATTGGAAACAAAACCATACCTATAACCTTTCGGTTGTAAAAACAAATAAGTGTTCAAAGTTTCGTGCGATTTCGTGCAGTGGTTCAAAAGTTATAAGGCATATAAAAAACAGACATTCATATTTATATACAGTATATTTTGCTTTGCTGCCTTTGTGCTTAAGTGCACATTTAAGATACCTACCCCAAAATGCGCATCAGCGGCATTATTTTTAACATTTATAAGGAAACTGCTCCGATACTTGCATTCAACATACCTGCACATTAGCGATACCTGCCTTAAAAATTTGCAACTGTTATCAATTATCAAAGAAAGTATTACGTTTACCTGCACTGGCTCTACACTTACCCTAATTTTACAAGCTATTATTTATTTTCCTCATCTCGCAGAACAACGAAAACGGCAATTATTTTATGTAGTTATATAGATAATTAGATACCATTCGGAAAAAATTTCTCTTGCAGTAATTTCTACGTGGTAAGCGCTCCTCCATTATTTGGTTTCATAGGGATTCGGATACCTTCCTCATTGAAGTAGTAAAGAAAATTCGCTTAAGTGCTTTTTTCGGTTAAGCGCACAAATTTTTCGTGCAAAGAAGGATGGGCAGCTAAGCAAAATATACCATATATAGAATAGATAACATATGTACATACATATCGTCCCTAGATATGAATAAAAACGCGAGCTCAAAAGCGAAAAACACGCGTAAAAAACTTCGGCGAAGAAAGCCTCTTAGCATAGGTGACGGCAAAGAAAGACGCGTAAACTCATTTTCGCGGTAAATTATGTTTAGACTGTAGCAGTAAACGAATTCTCCAAAAAGTTTTTCCGGAATGATGTTGAATCGAAGTTTTTTCAAGCGCCTTTTTTCGTAAATTTTTCCCCGCGTCTTTTTCGTCGTCAAAACACCACGTAGGAGATACTTGCACTGCTACCTAAGAGGATATATTGTTCTTAGTCCTAATTATAATCACTCCAACCTTAGGCAATTTAAAAAGCTTAGCCCTTTGGATGATGCCATGTTCCAAATTTTACAATCGTTCTCCAAAGTCTATCAAACTACGATTCATGCTTCGTGGGCAGGCACACAGAATATACCCTAGGGTAGCTGTGGGTAACACAGTGCGGTGCCGCGCCATTTTCGCTGATACCGAGAGCTGAGTTACTGGCGCCGATACCAATTCTCACAACTCAGTAACACAATGGCGCCTGCAACACCGAAACACTGACAATACCGGGCGTCGCAAAGAACCATACAAGAACACACAAAAGAGAAGTTTCACTTGTAAAATGTGCAGCACAAGGAGTATTTTTATAAGTTGGTGTCCTTCTGAATGTGAAAATTATGTGCTTGTTGTATTTTTGGGTTTCGAATTTTCGTATACTTGAGTTGTTTTTGCCCAACCGATACCACCTTTTATTAATTCACCTTAGTACGCAAACACACTGTGCTGATTCCGGCAGCGGCGCTGGAGTTAGTGTGTCTGCGCCAAAAAATTTGCGCCGTTACCCAGGCCTACCCTGGGACTTCTTCCACCAGCCCACTAAACCTACAGTCCGTTTCTGCAAAGAGACCCATTTAATTCAAATGGTACGTTAATTTCCAGTGTGATGTCAGGTAGCCGGTAAGAGCTCCAAGTTCAGAGTGTCTTTCGGAGTTCCTCCTGGAAGGAGTTCTGAATCTCTTTGATTGTCTTATTCCCTTTGACTTCGCCCAGTGAGCAGAAATCTGAGAGTATTCCCAGCTACGTGGGTCTGCAGTGTATCCTTTATGTAGATGTACCACAGAATAACTCAGGACCATACAAGCGCATTTTGTCTTAACGCTTTCTGAGGCAGTCAGCCCTTTCGTTACCTTCACCCACCACAGCGTTACGCTATTGTGTGCTTACAGGTGGTTCAAGAGTTCACTAGCCTTGATGCCGTTTTATAAGAGTCTAAGACCTTTAACGCTGCCTGAATATCCGAAATAAAATTTATTCTGTCACCATTTGATTTCTACGATGACATTCGCGACCACAGACTTTGATTGCGAAGACCTCCGCCTGGAAAATAGTTGGGTGCAAGCCCATTGGCAGAATATTCAGGCATCTTGGTCCCAGTATGCCATGAAGTAATTGTGGTTATTCATATAGTGGCAATAATAAGAGTATACGTTTGTACTAAGANGACTTTGATTGCGAAGACCTCCGCCTGGAAAATAGTTGGGTGCAAGCCCAAGAATGGCAGAATATTCAGGCATCTTGGTCCCAGTATGCCATGAAGTAATTGTGGTTGTTCATATAGTGGCAATAATAAGAGTATACGTTTGTACTAAGGAACCAGGTATCTTTACGTACTTGTATGCGGCCGTTATACGAACGCACCGGTGAAATATTAGTCTTTTCAATACTATCGACAGTTTTAGATAGTTTTGGTCAAGGCGAATTTATACAAGGTGCCGAATTAAGATTTTCGCCGCGGTACTTCCTAATGTCAAAATTATGTGCTAGGCGAATTTATACAAGATGGTGTTACTGGCGAATTTAGATTACAACACCAACAACCACATGTTGCGCGTGTTATGTCAAATCTCGATTCGGCCCAAAGTTTGCATGTATTTTGTTATTGCTTTTGTTGGGTGTACTGTCAAATCAGTAAAAGCAAAAACAAAATACATGTAAGGCGAAGAAATCAGATGATTTTACAACACTGCCTTGTATAAATTCGCGTTGATTATGTGTTTGTTGTAAAAAAGGCGAATTCACATTAAAACATTAAGGGCCGGTTTCTCTATCTCCGGTTAACACTAATCCCCCGGTAAACATCGTTACCGACTCCCTGTTATATGCATGGAGTTAGAACGTCGATAACAATGTTTAACCGGGGAGTTAGTGTTAACCAGAGATGGAGAAACCGGCCCTTAGGGCCGGTTGTTCAATGTCTGGTTATCAGTACTTGCCGGTTAAACATCATTATCGACGTTTCCGACATCATGCACATAACATGTGATCGATAAAGCAGTCTTTGTATTTAACCAGAGCTTCTACCACCGACTTGTGCTAATCAGACTTTGAACAACCGGGCCTAAGACATTAAGAAGTTCCGCGGCGAAAATCTGAATTCGCCAGTAACACCACCTTGCATAAATTCGCCTTGATTCCTATATTATTGGCTTTGTTTCATTTCTTTTCTAGCAGATTATTATCAGGAAAAAGAAGAATGGGAAAATTGAGAGAATTACGCTCACAGAGAGCGACATAACGAATAAGTAAAGAAACGCAAACGCAAACGCAAAACCAGCAGAAACTAGGAAGTAAACAGCTGATCGATGTGTTTGACTATTGAAAATATTTGGCGCGAATTTTTGTTTATTCATTTTGACAGCTGCTAGTTTCTTCTAGTAAAAATTTTACTAGCAGAAATTAGCAGGAGAGCCAAAAAAAGAAGAGCGTAAGAACCAGATAGAGCTGCTCNTACTGTCAAATCAGTAAAAGCAAAAACAAAATACATGTAAGGCGAAGAAATCAGATGATTTTACAACACTGCCTTGTATAAATTCGCGTTGATTATGTGTTTGTTGTAAAAAAGGCGAATTCACATTAAAACATTAAGGGCCGGTTTCTCTATCTCCGGTTAACACTAATCCCCCGGTAAACATCCTTATCGACTCCCTGTTATATGCATGGAGTTAGAACGTCGATAACAATGTTTAACCGGGGAGTTAGTGTTAACCAGAGATGGAGAAACCGGCCCTTAGGGCCGGTTGTTCAATGTCTGGTTATCAGTACTTGCCGGTTAAACATCATTATCGACGTTTCCGACATCATGCACATAACATGTGATCGATAAAGCAGTCTTTGTATTTAACCAGAGCTTCTACCACCGATTTGTGCTAATCAGACTTTGAACAACCGGGCCTAAGACATTAAGAAGTTCCGCGGCGAAAATCTGAATTCGCCAGTAACACCACCTTGCATAAATTCGCCTTGATTCCTATATTATTGGCTTTGTTTCATTTCTTTTCTAGCAGATTATTATCAGGAAAAAGAAGAATGGGAAAATTGAGAGAATTACGCTCACAGAGAGCGACATAACGAATAAGTAAAGAAACGCAAACGCAAACGCAAAACCAGCAGAAACTAGGAAGTAAACAGCTGATCGATGTGTTTGACTATTGAAAATATTTGGCGCGAATTTTTGTTTATTCATTTTGACAGCTGCTAGTTTCTTCTAGTAAAAATTTTACTAGCAGAAATTAGCAGGAGAGCCAAAAAAAGAAGAGCGTAAGAACCAGATAGAGCTGCTCGCTTCTGCTTGTTTTTTGGGTTAAGAAAAGCTTTCCAGCAGAAATTAGTGGTAATAATCCGTTAAGAAATAAAGCTANAGTAACACCACCTTGCATAAATTCGCCTTGATTCCTATATTATTGGCTTTGTTTCATTTCTTTTCTAGCAGATTATTATCAGGAAAAAGAAGAATGGGAAAATTGAGAGAATTACGCTCACAGAGAGCGACATAACGAATAAGTAAAGAAACGCAAACGCAAACGCAAAACCAGCAGAAACTAGGAAGTAAACAGCTGATCGATGTGTTTGACTATTGAAAATATTTGGCGCGAATTTTTGTTTATTCATTTTGACAGCTGCTAGTTTCTTCTAGTAAAAATTTTACTAGCAGAAATTAGCAGGAGAGCCAAAAAAAAGAAGAGCGTAAGAACCAGATAGAGCTGCTAGCTTCTGCTTGTTTTTTGGGTTAAGAAAAGCTTTCCAGCAGAAATTAGTGGTAATAATCCGTTAAGAAATAAAGCTATGGACAAATACGACTTCCAGGGTAAACTCGACGATGCATCCGCAAAGGATGAACAGAAGGATGAGGCCGCTTGTTCGTCGAAGGAAGTGCAGCAGATATCCGGGAAGGTTGAAGAACAGCAAAAGGCCCCAAGTTCATCAACAGCTATGGACATGAACACGGCTGCCATGTCACAGATGTCATCACAGATTTCATCCCAGTTGCAAGTGCAGGAAACACGCATATCATCGCAGCTAGATGAAAAGATTACACAGCTATAAGGAAATTTATTCAAAAATAACTCGGAACTCAGAGAGAGACAGGATAAAATCGAGGAACGACAAGATAAGATCGAAGCGCTTATTGAGCAAAAACAGGACAAAGTCGAAGCTAAGGTGGATGAGCTTGAAGATCGTCTCCGGGGTTTGCAGTTGAATCGTCCAGCTAATCCGACGAACGCTCCCAAGGTAAAGAATCCATCCTTTGGTGGCACTATTCCTTTCCAGGTCTTTAAGCTCCAGTTTGAGAAGACAGCTAAGGCAAATCACTGGAGCATGGAGAATAAATCCGCTGCACTGTTCGTTGCATTAAAAGGACCTGCAGCGGAAATCTTGCAGACTATTCCTGATTGTGAAAGGAACAGTTACGATGC
>NW_016159215.1:87421-89819 GCF_001687245.7 Rhagoletis zephyria
TAAGATTAACGTGAAAATTACTCGGAAGGTCAATTGGATTTCTATGAACAATGTTGAGAAGAGCAAATTAACTAGATAAGGCGTCAGGAAGTTCTAAATGTTTTCCTGGTTTATGAATAATTTTGAGATCGTATGGTGATAGTCGGATCGCCCGACGGCATAAACGTCCAGTTGGTTCTTTGAGAGTTTGTAGCCAGCGCAAAGCTGCATGGTCCGTTACCACAACCAATTCACGACCCTCAAAATATGGACGGAACTTTTCGACCGCTAAGAGAACGGCTAGGCATTCCCGTTGGGATGCTGTGTAATTTGGTCGGCTTTCGAGAATTTCTTAGAAAAACCACACGTTCATTCCCATCATGTTCTTGTACTAAAACAGCACCCCCTGCGATAAGCGAGGCATCGGTACAAACCTTGAATGGTTTTGAATAATCGGCCATAGTCAGAACGGGAGTGGTAGATAAACACTCTTTGAGTTTGAGAAAGGCTTGTTCAGCAGCGGTATTCCATTCAATGGGTCCTTTTCAGTTTCCTTTATACAATTCACAAAGGGGAGCTGTGATCTCCGAAAATTTTGGAATACATTTTCGGTACCAGCCTGCTGTTCCAACGAACCGTCTGACTTCCTTTGCCTTTTTGGGCCGTGGAAATTCAACAATAGCTCGAATACGATATGGATTCGCAGATAGACCCTCTTGAGATAAAACGTAACCCAGGAATTCCAATCGTTTACAACAAAAATTCGATTTGGATGGTTAAGCCGGCCCCAGCCAGACGTTTTGCAATAATAGCCAATATCTTAACGTGTTCTTCAAACGTCGAAGTGCAAATTATGAAATCATCGACATATGCGAATGCATGTGGAACCAAATCACGGAAAATTTTATCAATGAGAATGGCTAATGTATCGGGTGAATTTCTCAACCTCATCGTCATGCGACGAAAAGCATAAAGTCTGTTACCGAATGCAAAAGCGGTTTTCAGTTGACTCGATTTTGCCAAAGGAATTTGAAAGAAAGCTTGTGACTGATCAATACTAGTTAGGTATTTAGCTGACTTTAGTCGTGCTTAAATTTGGTTAGTATCCGTAATTGGATAGGCATTTGGAATGGTAATTTTATTCAGATCTCTCGCGTCTTTCTCCTTTACAGCCAGAATTGGTGACCGCCAAGGGCTTTCTCCGATGGTCATAATGATGTCACGACTACGCATTTTATCCAATTCAGCTTGTACTTGTTACTGCAATACTGGATACTGGCGTTTCATGACGGGTTTTGCATCACCCGTATCAATTACGTGTTCGTCTGATTAGTGACATTTAAAGGACCAGATTAGGGAGTTGGATTAAAAAGTCTGAGAATGGCGTCCAACATTTGTCTTTGATCTGGGGCGAGATTATGTGGAATGCTGACGCTCGTTATTTTTGGGGTATCTAGTTCACCCTCTAAACCGAGTGTGGAAGCGTCAATTGGCTCCAGATCATTACTCATAGAAGATACCTGAGCTTATTCTTTCCCACTCCCTGGTGGCCGGTTACAAAAATTAATAAATTTATCCGCCGTAACCATTTCGACTTTAGCGGATGCAATTTCTTCAGTCTCACCTTTAGCTGTGTGTTTTAAAAATAGTTTAACTTTCTCTTGGTTTTGCACCAGTTCGAAAAAGAAGGCCTCAAGGAATGTCCTTCCCATAATTGGGTGTTTCAGTGAGATGAATCGAATTATAGGCAAGACTAATGTAGGTTTTGGTAGGTTGCAACTGCAACTGTTTGTGAAATTACTGTGAATTCGGCTCCACCATCGAGTAAAACCGTATGAGAATGGTTGTTAACCCTAACCGTGAGATAATCGCGACAATCGTTAGGAATGTCAAACATTTCTCTGAGATAAAGAAAACCTCGCGGAGTCGTAGTTGGTTAACTTGATTGACTGCGTCATGCAGGTGAGTAGGGACTGGGGCTAAAGTAGGTTTGGTAATTGGTAGTGTTCGTTCAGAACATTTAGTTGATGGTTCTTTGCCATCCCTTTGAGTTTGATTAGATTCATTAAGAATCAGAGTATAATTAATATTGGAATTCGAGACTGAAGATTTGTCGATTTGTAGAGGGACTTCGGATTGTTAGAGACAGTGGATTTAGATAAAGTTGTGGATTCTGAGTACGATGGACCACTATTCCCAATCGACTCCCTTATGCGTTTTTTGAACACGGGCATTGATCAGACGTAACCCCTGGTCGTGTACATTTGTAGCACATCACCCTATTCGGTTGGGTTTGACACTTTTTGAAGTGATGGCCCCACACGAGACATTTTGCACATCGTCCTTTTTCGTCGCCCTCAACAACGAAAAATGGGTCGACGATAGTTCCTACTTTCGTATCATTCTCCTTTGGATTTTT
>NW_016159215.1:89847-91863 GCF_001687245.7 Rhagoletis zephyria
TTCTCCTTTACAGCCAGAATTGGTGACCGCCAAGGGCTTTCTCCGATGGTCATAATGATGTCACGACTACGCATTTTATCCAATTCGGCTTGAACTTGTTCAGCCACATATGGCGATACTGGATACTGGCGTTTCATGACGGGTTTTGCATCACCCGTATCAATTACGTGTTCGATCTGATTAGTGACGTTTAAAGGACCAGACTCAGGAGTTGGATTAAAAAGTTTGAGAACGGCGTCCAACATTTGTCTTTGATCTGGGGTGAGATTATGTGGAAGGCTGACGCTCGTTATTTTTGGGGTATCTAGTTCACCCTCTAAACCGAGTGTGGAAGCGTCAATTGGCTCCAGATCATTACTCATAGAAGATACCTGAGCTTGTTCTTTCCCACTCCATGGTGGCTGGTTACAAAAATTAATAAATTCATCCGCCGTAACCATTTCGACTTTAGCAGATGCAACTTCTTCAGTATCACCTTTGGCTGTATGTTTTAAAAATCGTTGAACTTTCTCTTGGTTCTGCACCAGTTCGAAAAAGAAGGCCTCAAGGAATGTCCGTCCCATAATTGGGTGTTTCAGTGAGATAGGTACGACAAGAGTTGGCACCAGTCGGGTAAGACTACCGACCGTATATAATACATCCACTTTACCAATGGCCTTAAATGAAATCGAATTATCGGCAAGACCAATGGAGGTTTTGGTAGGTTGCAACTGCCCCCATCTGTACTTCTCATAAAATGTTTGTGAAATGACTGTGACTTCGGCTCCACCATCGAGTAAAACCGTATGAGAATGGTTGTTAACCATAACCGTGAGATAATCGCGACAATCGTTCGGAATGTTATATGTCAAACATTTCTCTGAGATAAAGAAAACATCGCGGAGTCGTGGTTGGTTAACTTGATTGACTGCGTCTTGCTGGTGAGTAGGGACTGGAGCTGAAGTAGGTTTGGTAATTGGTAGTGTTCGTTCAGAACATTTAGTTGATGGTTCTTTGCCATCCCTTTGAGTTTGATTAGATTCATTAAGAATCAGAGTATAATTAATATTGGAATTCGAGACTGAAGATTTGTCGATTTGTAGAGGGACTTCGGTAGAGTGCGGATTGTTAGAGACAGTGGATTTAGATAAAGTTGTGGATTCTGAGTACGATGGACCACTATTCCCAATCGACTCCCTTACGCGTTTTTTGAACACGGGCATTGATCAGACGTAACCCCTGGTCGTGTACATTTGTAGCAGATCACCCTATTCGGTTGCGTTCGACACTTTTTGAAGTGATGGCCCCACACGAGACATTTTGCACATCGTACATTTTCGTCGCCCTCAACAGCGAGAAATGGGTCGACGATAGTTCCTACTTTCGTATCATTCCCCTTTGGATTTTTGTCATTTTTATAATCCTCGACTGGTTTCGAATACCTATGTTTCTGAGATGCTTTAATTGGTTTCTTTTGCTTGTTCAAGTATGCACATTCCCTGTCATCGGAGTCGGACCCAGGAAACGAAGCGGTATATTCCGAATGTGAAGAATAATCCGGTGGATCCTGTATTGCCGAAATTTCCCGTGGCACTGATCGCTGTCTATCCGAACGGGTTCTTTCCGGACGGGGTGTGGCAACAATGAACGAATGTGGTGCAATTCGCTGAGCGAACTCACGCAATTGCTCCAACGTGTGGACTTGTCGAGTGTGGACTAGTTAACGCAGATGGTCGGATAAGGTACCAATGATGATATCGAGGTGGTCCCGTTCATCCAGACCTCAGGAATTACCCTGCAATTGGAATGTCAAGTCATCGATATGTTTCAGCAGTGTTTGCGAACGTGGGTCGAATTTAATCTGTGCATATGACATTATTACTTGAGCCCGAGTATGTTTGTTGAGGAAACGAGCACGAAGTTTCGTGCAAAAATCTTGATAATCTCCGAAGTTTCTCAGTTCGGCCCCCGTGGGTGTGGGTACCAAATACGTAACCAATTCATGGTCGGGTACTCCAATCTTATATCGAAATGAGC
>NW_016159215.1:91873-93378 GCF_001687245.7 Rhagoletis zephyria
GGATTTAGATAAAGTTGTGGATTCTGAGTACGATGGACCACTATTCCCAATCGACTCCCTTATGCGTTTTTTGAACACGAANAGCCAAATAATCTTCAACCGAGAGAAATTTTTCGTTCACATGAACGCCATCGAATTGAGCACGTCCCATCCATGATGGTAAGCGTCTGAATTTCCTATCCATTACATCCGCTTGGGCAGATTCGTCGAATGCAGTGGCTTGATTTCGTCTTGGTTGTGGTGGACCGGANTGAGGAAACGAGCACGAAGTTTCGTGCAAAAATCTTGATAATCTCCGAAGTTTCTCAGTTCGGCCCCCGTGGGTGTGGGTACCAAATACGTAACCAATTCATGGTCGGGTACTCCAATCTTATATCGAAATGAGCTAATAATAGCCAAATAATCTTCAACCGAGAGAAATTTTTCGTTCACATGAACGCCATCGAATTGAGCACGTCCCATCCATGATGGTAAGCGTCTGAATTTCCTATCCATTACATCCGCTTGGGCAGATTCGTCGAATGCAGTGGCTTGATTTCGTCTTGGCTGTGGTGGACCGGATAGCGAATAATTCTGATATAAATGATATGGTTGATTAATTGGTTCTTGGATATGTGACGTTCTAAGACCACGGTAGGTATTGATCGTTTGAATTTGTAATGTTGCAGGACCACCCAAAGAACCATAAGGAGAATCCGCCGAGGATGATATCCAGGTATGATTCCAGGTCGTTGGCATGGTTTGGTTCATGTCACGAACGTCAGGGATTGGTGTCTGTAAATGAATCAGGTCACGGATCATTTGCTGTTGCATCTGTGTTTGGGCTGTCAACATCTCAGACATCATTTCGGACAGTTGGCGTAATGAGGGTGTTGGTTCCGTCCCGCCTGACCGTACTAGTAGTCAGGTATACCGTGGTTCAGTTGCCTGAACCGAAGTCGGTATATTCGGGTTTGGAATCGAATCTGGTATGGTTAAGGGTAAATATTGGGATGGAACAGTATTTTGAGTTGAACTCCTCGTTCTCCGTTCATTCTCATAACCATGGAAGGTCAAGTTCAAACTTAATCGGGAATCGCCCAACGGGATTCCCGTTTTCGGTGTAGACATCCGAAGTTCACGAATCTTCGACTGAAATTTTCCGATCAGATCTGCCTAGAGTGTAGCCGACTCGGGGTTTAACTTTAACCGAGCGGTTCGATAACAATAATGTATCATTTGATGAAGACGATCCTGAGGTGTTAACACCTCATTCGCCTCCACTTCCCGATATGCTCTCTCACATATTTCCAACTCACTCATTGGGTGTAGGGCATGGGATTTTATCAACCATGGTTGGCCAACGTAAGCAGATATTTTACCATTGAGAGCGGCTATTTCGGTGTCGGTCCATTGAACCGGCGTTGGTTATAGGTTATATATCTCCCCTTCGATCTTTCGCTGTTCGTCAGTCAATTAAGTTGCATCGAGAATGGGAAACAATTCCATGTTCAAAGACTCAAATA
>NW_016159216.1:0-10139 GCF_001687245.7 Rhagoletis zephyria
TCATCTTCATCTTCATCTTCATCTTCATCTTCATCTTCATATTCACCTTCGTCTTCATATTTATCGTTTCCTTTATCCTGATCTATATCTTCATTCTTTTCTCCATTTACGTATTTACCCCCACCATTGTTATTAGGTTAGGTAGTTAAATTTTCCTTCCTCTTTTTCTTTACATTGTTTCTTTAGTGATATCATGTCATGTGTTGAAATTGGGTGTGATGAGTTGCAGTGTGGTGGAATTGGGTGTGGGAGTTACGGTGTTATGAATTCAGGTGTGGTGGTCTTAAGAGGTGTGGTGAATTTAGTTGTGGTGAGTTGAGGTGTGGTGAATTAAGGTGTGGTGAGTTAAGGTGTGGTGAGAAAGTTGAGGTGTGGTGAATTAAGGTGTGGTGAGTTAAGATGTGGTGGGAAAGTTGGGGTGTGGTGAGTGAAGGTGTGGTGAATTAAAGTGTGGTGGATTTAGGTGTGGTGAATTTACGTGCGGGGAGTGAAGTAGTGGCGGATTTAGGTGTGGGGAGTTAAGGTGTGGTGAATTAATGTGTAGCGAACTCAGGTGGAGTAAGTTTTTAAGCGGAGGTGAGATGAGTTGAGGTGAGTTAAGTTAAGTTAAGGGGTTAAGTTAAGATAAGCTATCTTTATCCTTATCTTTATATTCATCTTCATCTTCTTCCTCGTCTTGGTCTTAATCTTCTTCTTCATCTTTATCCTTTCCTTTATCCTGATCTAAATATTTCCATTCTTTTCTTCATTTACATATTCACCCCTACCATTGTTATTAGGTTAGGTATTTAAATTTTCCTTCCTCTTTGTCTTTATATTTAGGTTTCTTTACTTTTATTTTAATTTCTGTATTTATCCCTTTCTTCTTCTCCATACTCAAAATTATCTCATCCTTGTTTGAGGCTAATCTATTCATGTACATACATACACACATCTTATTCCTAAACTGCTGCTTAGCACGTTTCTTTAATTCACTATCAATATTAAAGCATACATTTAGGAGGCATTTCCGCCCCAACCATGCACATGTATGGCATTGGTATTGGTGTGACTTTTGAATTGATTTTTTCGATCTATTTTAAACTAATTTGAAATTTTAAAAATTGCCTGCACATCAGCATCAAAATACCTTTCTAATGATATATAATTCTTTATACCTTAGAAGTACAGTTTAGCCGTAAAAGGGGTGTAAAGGAAACATGATTGCCTATTTATATAATTGATGAACACAGTGACACGGGATTTTTATATATTAAGATTGACAATTCATCTTCTTAAAACTAAATATGTATGTACTCCTAACATCTAATTTAACTATTACCTTGTTTATACCCACGCAAGAACCGCATTAACGGAAAGTTGATTTGACTCAACACATATTTCTTTGAAGCATTTATACCTGTGTAAACAAAATTTTTTATTTTTATTCGACATTTCTTAAATAATTAATTTGCGTGGTGGACCGAAATGGAAGCGAACAATAATTCAAGTTTGTTACAATAATAACTCAAATTTAAAACGGGCTGTCTAAAGCAAACCAGCGTTTTTTCACCTCGCGTCAAATGTGTGAAGTGTTTATACCTGTTTTCTTACCGATGTGAAAAATAAAAAAGCGATTTGAAAACAGATTCGAGTCAATACACTTTTGAGTTTCTGAGCGTATTGAAAGTTGGTTTGTGCTTCCGTTTTGAATCACGGCGAACTGGGTCGAAGCGCTTTATGTGTTGGTATAAACAAGGTATATATATAAATTAGGGTGGTCCAAAAATGCATGTGAAAAAGTAAAGTCGGAATTTTTATGCTCTCACCCCCTAGTATTGTTCTATACCGAAAAAATATATTCCTATTTTTTTATTTTGAAATCAAAAAATATTTAGAGGTCGTGTAGTGTATCAGAAATGCATATCTACATAACAAAGTTCCACACGCGCCAAAAGTGCATTAAACTTATTTTGTCGGTAATGCAAACAAATTGTGGTTCACACGATATATTATGGAATGCTTGATTTCTGCTTACACTGCATTCTCCCATAAGCATATTTTGCTAAGCTAAGCCAATGTGCATAAGTGTCTGGCTGCACATACATGTGTTTGTAAGACTAGTATGTAAGAAGTATAATAAATATGTATTATAGTAAATAAGAACACATAGAATTAAATAAGTTTAAATTTGTATAAATTAGGAAAGAATTAATGAATAAAGAACAATATTCGATAAGCGCTTGACTGCGCCCCAACAAATTGTCGTCTTATTACATTGTCGTCTTATTACATGGCGATCCTGCCAGATCTAGCGGCAACTTGCCTTTTTATAGTGGCAAGCTGCCTTCAAGCGGCAAAAGATCCTGCCAGATCTAGCGGCAACTTGCCTTTTTATAGTGGCAAGCTGCCTTTAAGCGGCAAAAGATCCTGCCAGATCTAGCGGCAACTTGCCGTTTTATAGTGGCAAGCTGCCTTGAAGCGGCAAAATATCCCGCCAAATCTAGCGGCAATGCCTTCGTACTGACAGAACACCGTTAACATAAAAAAGCTACATAACCTCGCCAACCGGGCAACGTTTCGACCTCAAAATGAACAAGTTGGTGTCCATTGCCAAGCAGCAACCTCATTTCGGCGAACAGGAGGTCGCTATTTTCATCACCGGTTTGCCTCAGCAAAAAACTGTGCTTAACGTGCTAATCAGAGGCTCATACAAGCTTATTTGAAACTTTACAATGGGAAACTCCAGGTAAAAAGCAACCAGGAAGATGACTCTATATAGACTGTTTAGCCAAGCAAGAAATCCATATTTTGGCAACCTAACGGCTGCCTATTGATTGGCAAGAATTGAAAGATTCTTGCCGTTATTTAAATTATTAAATATTTAAATTAAATACTAACAAAATATTTTGGCAACCTAACGGCTGTCTATTTAGTAGCAAGGATCGAAGATTATTAGTATTGCAAGCTGCATAAGCTTATTTTTAAAGATTTACTCTGCACATAATAAATTTCTGAAAAAGAGGTACATGAGCCGTGCTGACGGTCTAGATAAGGTTTAAACAAAATTTTATTTTTTTACTCTTTCTCTTAGCCTCCCTTCCTCAATGAGCAAATGGGAAGAAATTTTTAAGGCACTCGTAGAAGAAAAAACTACAGCAGAAAAATCTTACAAGTGCATAAACAAGAATATAAAAATAAAAGCAGAAACAGTAGTGAAACATCTCACACTAATATTAGATTCATTAAATAGATTAGGTTCGGCAATACGTAGTGTAAATAGCCAACTAACTAGCTGTCACCAAAAAGAGGCATACCAAATATTTTCTAGTGTTAGGGACAAATTAGTATCCTCACTAGCAAGGTATAACATAGAGGAGACAGTACCAACTACAATCGAACAAAATATACAAATAGACTTTAGCACTTACCTGTTGGAATCTCCCTCCGAACTAGACGAAGACCAAAAAGAAATCGAGTATCAGATACTAAATTCCCAAACAACACACGTCAAAATGGCACAGACAACAGTAGAATTCATTAAGACAGCTTCGTCAATTCTACCTGAATTTGACGGTAAGCAAGAGAACCTACATAGTTTTTTAGATGCTCTTGATATCCTGGAACAAATCAAGGATAGTCATGAAGCCATAGCAATTTCAATGATAAAAACCAAGCTAAAAGGTACAGCAAGAAACTTTATAGGAAATGAAAATTCAATCCGAGAGATAAAGCAAAAATTAAAATCGACTATTAAAGGTGAGTCAGTAGAGGTTTTGACAGCAAAACTACTGAACATACAGCAACGTAGTAAAACTGCCAACCAGTATACTACTGAAATAGAGAAACTAACCAAATCATTAGAAGGAGCATACATATCTGACGGATTAACCCCAGAATTAGCAACCAGATATGCTACACAATCAGCTGTAAAAGCCATGTGCAAGAATTGCTCTAACGACAAGGTAAAAATGATAATGCAAGCAGGAACGTTCACATCCATGAACGAGGCTATATCAAAATTCACAAACAGTTGTACTGAAATAACGGGTAGCCCAAACTCAGTTTTGCACATACGCCAACAAGGCTACTACCGTGGTAGCTTCTGCAGAGGTTACCAAGGTAACGGCTATAGAGGTTATCAAGGTAATAGATTCAGGACACCGCCCCGATACAACAATAATTCAAGACAAAATAATCACTTTCAAAACAGGAATAGAAATTTTAATAATCAATCGCGAACTAGTCGCAATGATACTCGCAATGTTCGTAATTGCAACCAGCAGGAAAACCAGCAAACTCCACTTCAACAGTAGATAACAAAAAAGTGCGTGTACTTAACCTACACCTAAATAGCTACATATCTTCCAAAACTTCTTTAAATAATTCAATTTCAACTCTCTTGATAGACACAGGAGCAGACATATCAATTATAAAAAAGGGTCAAATTGATAGTAATATTACAATTAATAATTCACAAATAACAGATTTGAAGGGCATTGGTCAAGGAATAACAAGCACTCTAGGTACAGTCAAAGCAGATTTAAAAGGAGATGATATCTTAATTAGACACAAATTTCATATAGTAGAGGACAATTTTCCAATTCCATGCGATGGAATTCTAGGGTTAGACTTTATAAAGAAATATAATTGCATTTTAGACTATCGAAAAGATGAAGATCGATTAATATTGAGACCTTACGACTTCCCAGAAAATATAATAATTCAAATGACAAATAGACCAACTATCAATACAATCACAATACCAGCAAGATCAGAAGTAATTCGACAAATTAACATAAAAACTGACAATTCTGAACTTTTTATTCCCCATCAAAAATTAACAGAAGGCATTTTTATTGCTAACACCATAGCAAATAAATATCAAACGTTTGTTAGAATCATAAACACTACAGACAAAAACGCAGTTATTCAAAATTACAATGTAAAAGCAGAAAATTTAAATGACTACATACTAATTAAAAACGCTTCAGAAAATAAAAATAATAGTAAAGAAAAATTAGAGAGACTAAATAAGCACTTTCCACAATTTGCTAGCCAACAATTAAATTCATTGTGCGCAGAATATATAGACATATTTGCATTAGAAACAGAACCTATTACTGCCAACTATTTTTATAAACAAAAACTACATATGAAAGATGAAAAACCAGTTTATGTAAAAAATTACAGATTACCACAGGCTCATAAGGATGAAATAAATAAACAAGTAAATAAACTAATTCAAGATGACATAATAGAACCATCTATGTCAGAATACAATAGCCCCATCCTATTAGTACCTAAAAAATCACTACCAGGTAACAAAGATAAAAGATGGAGATTAGTAATTGATTACAGAGCAGTAAATAAAAAATTAACTGCAGATAAATTCCCACTTCCAAGAATTGATGATATCCTAGATCAATTAGGAAGAGCAAAATATTTCTCATGTTTGGATCTAATGTCCGGTTTTCACCAAATAGAATTGGACCCGGATTCTAGAGATGTTACATCGTTTACAGCAGACGATGGCATTTATCGTTTCAAAAGATTACCCTATGGCTTGAAAGTAGCACCCAATTCCTTCCAAAGAATGATGACTTTAGCATTCGCAGGTCTTAAACCCTCACAAGCATTTTTATATATGGATGATTTGGTAGTATTAGGATGCTCCGAAAAGCATATGATGAAAAATCTGCGGGATGTATTTTCAACTTGCAGAAAATATAATTTGAAGTTACATCCTGATAAATGTTTATTTTTTAGTCAAGAAGTTACTTATCTTGGACATAAATGCACAAGCAAAGGAATTTTACCAGATCCAAATAAATTCGAAATTATTCAAAACTACCCAACTCCCAAAACTGCTGACGAAGTCAAACGATTTGTTGCATTCTGTAACTATTACCGAAGATTTGTACCAAATTTCGCAGAATACTCTAGAATTTTAACAAGACTTTGTAAAAAGAATGTTTCCTTCAATTGGACAGAGGAATGTCAAAGAGCTTTTATTTATTTGAAAAAAAAATCATTAATTAGTCCAAATATCCTACAATATCCGGACTTTTGTAAAGAATTTTGTATCACAACAGACGCCAGCGGCTATGAATATGAATCGGAATTTGAAGGCAAACAATTACCAATTGCCTACGCGTCAAGATCATTCACAAAAGGTGAAATTAATAAAGCAACAATTGAAAAAGAATTGGCAGCAATTCACTGGGCCATTACTTATTTTAGACCATACGTTTATGGCAGAAAGTTTTTAATTAAAACTGATCATCGACCTTTAACATACCTTTTTTCAATGAAAAATCCTTCCTCCAAATTAACCCGAGTTAGATTAGATTTGGAAGAATATGACTTTGAGGTGGAGTATATAGCTGGAAAAGAAAATTATATAGCAGACGCACTATCGCGCATAGATATCAAAAACCTTAAGGAAATGACAGTAGAAGCATGCAAAATAATGAAAGTTACGACAAGATCGGAAACTAAGCAAACAACCAGTAATAACATTAACAAAGAAGAAAAGAAAAGTCACAATGAGAACCCTGTAATATATGAAGCGCTTAATAAATATGAAGTTAAAAGACATGTCGAGCTCGTTTTTGATCCTCCGAAATTATGTTTCAAAAAAGGAAAGAAAATTTGTAGCGAAATAGATACAAGCAACCTAATTGTTGAGGCGAAAATTTACTTAGGACAATTCTTTACCAGGCTTATGAAAGAAGCCGGCAATTTAGGACTTGTAAAAATACAGTTGTCCTTAGGAGACAAATTGTTTAATTATACTCGAGTAGATAAATTTATAAAAATAGGTACCAAAGTTCTCAAAAACTTAACTATTGCATTAACTCCGGAGGTTATGCATGTGACAAATATTGAAAAAATTAAAAAGATTCTTCACAAATATCACGATGATCCTGTTAATGGTGGCCACCCAGGAATCAATCGTACGACCAACAAAATAAAACAAAAATATTACTGGAAAAATATGAAAAATGATATTAAAAAATATGTCAAGAAATGCATTAACTGTAAGAAAAATAAAATCAATACACACCTGAAAGAACCAATGATAATAACGGAGACACCTCCAAAAGCTTTTGATACAGTACAGATCGATACAGTTGGACCATTTCCAAAATCTTTAAACGGAAACGAATATGCAGTCACCATTGTATGTGATCTGACTAAATATTTAATTGCAATCCCAATAAAAAGCAAACACGCAAAAACAGTTGCTAAAGCAATATTCGAAAACTTCATTCTAATATATGGATGTATGAAAACAATCATAACAGATATGGGAACCGAATATAAAAATAATTTATTTCAAGAATTATGTAAACTTTTAAAAATTGAGCATAAAACCTCAACACCTTACCATCATCAAACTTTAGGCACGGTTGAACGCAGTCATAGAACATTCAATGAATATGTGCGTTCCTACATATCCATTAACAAGGACGATTGGGATGAATACCTTAGATACTTTTCGTATTGTTACAATACAACACCTTCCTCAGTCCATGGTTACTGTCCTTTCGAACTAGTTTTTGGAAAAACACCTCTGACTTACGAATTCTTACAAGAAAACATAGTTAGCCCAGTATACAATTATGAGGCCTACGACAAAGAAATAAAATATAGGTTACAAATAGCACAGCAAAGAGCTAAAAGATTAGTGCAAGAAGCTAAGCAAAGACAAAAAATTAATTATGATAGAAGTACTCTAAGTAAGGAAATAAATATAGGAGATTTAGTACTAGTTAAAGACGAAACAGGTCATAAATTAGATAGTAAATACATTAGATATCTTATTATTAGATAAGTAATAAAAATAAGAAAATCATAATACATAAAAATAGGCTTAAATTGTTAGAATACGAACATTTCAGTTTGTTAGCGTAAACACAAAACTTAGAATTAATTTTCCATTTAACCACTTCACAAAAATATACTGCACGAATAAATAAATAGCTTCAACAAGAATGTACATTCATACCAAAATAAAAATCTTAACCGATTTTACATTTAATTATGTCATAAAAATATACCGCATGAATAAATAAACAAATAAATGAAAAAAAGACGCACACAATAAATAAAAGAAACTCAAGTAATTTGTAGTTATGTCATAAATTTTAATTGAAATAGAATGCTTATACATTGACCTCACAAATGTATAAGCATTCTTTTAAAGAGAGGAGGTGTAGTGTATCAGAAATGCATATCTACATAACAAAGTTCCACACGCGCCAAAAATGCATTAAACTTATTTTGTCGGTAATGCAAACAAATTGTAGTTCACACGATATATTATGGAATGCTTGATTTCTGCTTACACTGCATTCTCCCGTAAGCATATTTTGCTAAGCTAAGCCAATGTGCATTTGTATGTGCATAAGTGTCTGGCTGCACATACATGTGTTTGTAAGACTAGTATGTAAGAAGTATAATAAATATGTATTATAGTAAATAAGAACACATAGAATTAAATAAGTTTAAATTTGTATAAATTAGGAAAGAATTAATGAATAAAGAACAATATTCGATAAGCGCTTGACTGCGCCACAACAAATTGTCGTCTTATTACATTGTCGTCTTATTACAGTCGCTCAAAACGCCCAAAGTTTTCCATGTATGTTATATGGGGAAAAAACAACTTTTCGTAGAAATGTTATAGAATTCTTGAAAATCAATATTTTTGTATCGGAAAACTCTGCTTATCTTCAGAAGGTTCCCAGTACTATAACCAATTGTTTATTTAACAACTTTTTCATCGCAACTATAATTTATAGGCCCGCCTAAAACGCACAAAAATCCCGAAAAATGGAAAAGGGGGACCAATAAAAAATCGTTAGTGTTAAAAATGGTCAAATAAATAATTGCGCATTATTACTGAAAGTCTCCTGAAGACAACCAGAGATACCGATCGAAAAATATTTATTTTCAAGAATTTTATACCATTTCTACGAAAACTTTTAGCGCTCTGAGCGACCTCTTAATATTTTTTGATTCCAAAATAAAAGAATAGGGGTATACTTTATTTCGATATAGAACAATCCTAGGGGGTGAGAGGATTACAACTCCGACTTTACTGGACTTTACTTTCGACCACCCTAATATACATACTAGGTAGGTGGTAAGTCTCCTTCAAATTAGGGTAGATATATCAATGGTAAAACTATAATTGAGGTAAGTATTTTAGGGACCTATAATTAGGGTAATTAGTCAAGGTAGTTAAACTAAATAAGGTAAGTGTAAGGTATTTTAAAAAGAACAAGAAAGTTAAATTAAGTCATGCAGGTAATTATGTTTAGGGGAAGTCTGGTAGGTTTTTAATTCAAGGTAAGTCCGGTAAGTTATCGCAGCAAGTAAAGTTAATTCAATTAATCCTAAGTAAAGTAAGCAAAATTTTTTCGTTTTTTTCGGATTATTTTATGAATATTATGAGTTGGAATTAATATATTTAGTGTCCATTTTTTGTTGTGGTTTCTATATATTCCTTTTTGGTTTTAATTGGTAAGTATTTGGTTCCGGGTTTGTTTTGGTTTGGTTTTATGTAACTAGTTTAATCTGATTTTATTTGGTTTATTATTATCTAATTCAGTGTAATTTTATTTTATATAATTTGATTTTGCTTTAATTTAATTTCAATTTTATTTAATGTAATTTAGCTTAATTTTATATCAATTGATTAAATTAATTTAATCATGATGTAATGTGGAACGATTTTCCGTAATTCCTCTCGGAGAACGAAAAAGTTACACTGAATACCCTGTCAGAAACACCAACAACGAAAATGAGAATAATTTAATCATATGTAACTTTACTTCGTTTCGATTATTCCTTTTCCTTTTTCTAAAAAACATTTTGTCATTTAAGCAACTTTATTTTGTTTTCGCTTTACGGTTTTCCTTAAACCTACACTTTTCCTTTTTCTAAAAAACATTTTGTCATTTAAGCAACTTTATTTTGTTTTCGCTTTACGGTTTTCCTTAAACCTACACTTTTCCTTTTTCTAAAAAACATTTTGTCATTTAAGCAACTTTATTTTGTTTTCGCTTTACGGTTTTCCTTAAACCTACACTTCTTGAGTGAGTCTACATATATGCATGCACATACAGGTATTTTTTTTTTTTTTTTTT
>NW_016159216.1:10149-14613 GCF_001687245.7 Rhagoletis zephyria
CACAAGGTTATGAACCGTAAGTGGCCTCCCCACCTTCCTGCTCGAGTCATCCCTTTCGATTGCAAACCTCGGACAGACGAAAAAGCAGTGTTCAGCGTCTTCAATAATATCCTTTGCACAGAAGGTGCAGAATCGTGCATATCGGTATAAATATGATTTAAAGCACCCATGCCCTGTCAATATTTGGGTCNTACAAAAAAGCAGTGTTCAGCGTCTTCAATAATATCCTTTGCACAGAAGGTGCAGAATCGTGCATATCGGTATAAATATGATTTAAAGCACCCATGCCCTGTCAATATTTGGGTCAAATGGAAGTCCACTTCCCCATGTTCCCTACTTACCCACCTTGATATCGAGGGTATGAGGCGGTGCGTCCAACGACCGCTGGCTGCGCGGTTCCACCTCGTTTGCCATTGCTGAAAGCACCTCTGTGTCACATCTTCGCGTCTCGTTAGAATGTCAATGGGGCAGAGTCCTGCCACCACTAGTGCTGCTTCTTCGGACGTAGTTCGGAATGCACTGCATACTTTGATAGCGCAAAATCTGTGCAAAGACCTTGCTTCTCGTACATATGACGTCTTGCTGAACGCTTCATACCAGATTTGTGCACCATAGAGCAGCACACTGCGCACGACGCTTGCGTATAGCTGCCTACGCTGTTGTTTCGGGCCTCCTACGTTCAGCATAACCCTTGTTAGTGCCCCTGCCACCTTTTCGGCTTTCTCGACAGCATAATCAATGTGCGTCTTGAAGGTAAGCCTCGCATCAAACATTATAGTCGCCACCTTTATAGTCGCCACTTCTCTGACTTTTCTACTGCTTACTAGAACTGTCTCGGTTTTTTGGTGCGCAAGTTCCAGTCCTGTTTCGGCCAGCCATGCTTGGATCTGGACGATTGAACTATTTGCTGCGGTAATTATTTCTTCTAGATGCTTCGCTACCACCACTAGCGCTATGTCGTCAGCAAATCCGACAATTTTCACTCGTTCTGGCAAGGATAGTCGGAGTACACCATCGTACATGATATTCCAGAGTATTGGACCCAGAACCGAACCCTGTGGTACTCCAGCCGAGACTTTATGTTCTTTGACACCGTTCTCCGTATTGTACAGTAGCACTCTATTTGCTAGGTAGTTGTCTACAATCTTGCAAAGGTATGCGGGTACCTCGAATCTGCGTAAAGCAGCGTTTATGTGTTTCCAACTTGCTGTGTTGAACGCATTTTTTACATCGAGGGTAACAAGCAAGCAGTACTCCTTTGCTCCTCCCTTCCACCTTTCGCCACTGATTGCATCTTCCGCCAACTGTTTTACTAAACTGGCTGCATCTACCGTTGACCGCCCCTTTCTGAAGCCGAACTGTGTCTCTGAGAGGCCTCCCTTTTCCTCGGTTGCTTCTAGCAGTCTATCGCTGATTATGCGTTCGAACAACTTGCCCATCGTATCCAACATGCATATAGGACGATATGCTGAGGGATCTTCTGATGGCTTCCCAGTTTTCGGCAATAGAACTAGCCGCTGGCGCTTCCACGCATCAGGAAATACTCCTTCTTTAAAGCATTCGTTAAAACTATCGACGAACACTTTAGGGTTCGCAGCTACAGCAAGCTTGAGGACACGATTTGGAATTGCATCCGGCCCCGGTGATTTTTTATCTTTAAATCGCTTGGCCGCAAGAAGTACTTCTTCCGTGCTCACGATGGGAAACTCGAAGCTCGTAGCAGGAAAGATTTCTCTCGCAAAACTTGGTTGCATTGGGAATAACGCCTTTATTATCGTCTCCAGCTTATTTGGGCATAATACCTGCATAATACCGACGCCTTCAGCCTTTTCGTCACAACTTTATATGCTAAGCCCCAGGGGTCATTTTGGACGCTTTCACACAAGCTAGTAAAGCACTTTCGCTTGCTGAGCTTAATGGCTTGTTTAAGCTCCTTGCGTTTAGCTCTGTATATAGCATGTTCGCCGGTAAAGCTTTCAGACCTTCTGGCATGCTGGTAGTTTCTTCCAGGGTTCGGATTTGCCTCATTTTAGCCCCTCGCTCGCTCGTTAGTTTGCTCTGAGCTAGCGCAACTCCCGAGCAACACGCGAGGCTGTTTGCAAACGAGCACTCGTTAAGTACGAGCGCACGCGCTGAGCAGCCAGCGAGCGAGTAAGCAAACGAGGGCAGCACAAGAGTAGAGCGGCAAACAAACGAGGGCCTCATTAGCTCTGCCCTCGCGAGGGCGTCGTTGCGAGCGAGGCACTCATTTGCAGTAGCAGACGAGCGAGGCGAGTAAACGAGCGAGGCAGATGAGGCGAGTAAAGGAGCGAGGCAAATGAGGCAAGCAGATTAGACAGGCAAACGCGTTGTTTGGTCGGCAAAAATGTATGGGATAAAAATTGCAGCAACTAAGAATTTCGAGTAAAGGATTGTATGCACGCATGCAGATATGTATATACATACATATGTATATATATATACATATGCATACATATGGATGTACATATGTCCTTGAACAACAGGCCACAAATAAATTTTTCACCAAGGACTATATTTCATTCAGGTATACAGCATAACTGCTACAAGTAGCAAACTATTTTGGGGGTGTTAACAAGTAGCGGCACAAACGATCATAATATCCTCGTTTCTTACTTTTCTCTGTAAAGACAAAATACATCCATATGTACATACATACATAAATGCATATATACATAAATACGTACATACAAATATATATAAATATGCATGTTATGTGTGTACACATGTATGAATATAACTCTAAAAAATAATTCATTCCATAATCATTGGTATGTAATCAATTTTATTTGTTGTTTTAAATGCTGCCCTAACATAATACTTTACATATATATATGCATATGTACATACAATTATTAACATACTTTCGTACATAATCTATTGACATACATTCCCAAATTTTTATGCACAAAAATGCATGTGTTGTATAGTACACTCGGAGCGCTCGCTCGTGAGTAGTATGCAGACAGCTACTCGCCTCGCACTGCGAGCGAGGCAACACACAACAGCCTCGCTCGTTTAATAGGAGCGCGAGCAAACAAGCAGCGCTCGCTCGTTTGGCGAGCGAGCCAAACTTCTCGTGCCTCGCCTCATTGCTGCTACGAGTACGAGCTGCGAGCGCCTCGTTGTCTGCGAGGCATTGAGTAGGTGTTTGCTCGCTCGATCGTTCGAACTCCGAGTTTTTGTCCACCCTGGTTTCTTCTCGCTCAGTTGCATTGCAGTCGCAAGTCCGCTATTTGCTCATTCCACCAATAAACTGGTGCACGTCGGCTGGTCGGGTATTTTTTCTTCATCGAAGCGTCGCACGCTTGAGTGATTTTGGCCATGAGGTAGTTCGTCATGTTACTAGCTCCGCAGGGAAACGAAATTCCAGACATCATGGCTACTAGCGCCTCTTCGTCTAGAGAGTTGACCTTCCAACCTGTTGTTGCTCTTGCACTGACTTTTCTGCTCTCTCTCTCCTCCTGTATCGAGAAAATGATAGCCATGTGGTCGCTATGAGTGTACTCGTCGCTAACCTCCCAAGACGTGTGTCGAAACAGCCTGCTGCTGATAAATGTGAGGTCAATAATGGACCCCACCCCATCCTTGCTGAATGTAAATTTGGTACCCGAGTTGCATAATGCCACATCCAGAGACGATAATGCTGCAAGAAGAGCTCTTCCTCTGGCGTTAGTTCGTCGGCTTCCCCATTGCAAGGCCCAAGCATTGAAGTCGCCGGCTATTAATACGGGTGATCTAGTCCGGGCAACAAAGGTAAGCTTATCCATGACGGCATCGAATTCATCGAGGGTAAAACTAGGCGGTATGTAGCAGCTATATACAACTAATCCAGAGACTCGAACACATACAAAACCTACGTCTGCCTTGAGTTGTTCCATATGAAGGGGCGTTATGGCGCAGCTCCACACCGCTGCTCGACCGGCATTGTCCTGGGCCCATAGCTGACAATCCCCCACCTTGTATGGTTCATTTAGTAGCGCTATGTCAACATTGTGGTCAATCTGCTCCAATAGCTCCTGTGCAGCTTTGCAGTGGTTCAGGTTAAGCTGCAAGACCTTCATGATGTCCGGGATTTTTGTATCGCCTCTATATAGTACGGGCAGTCTTTTCCGCCTGTCCTGTGCCTTACGTCTGGATTTTTGTTTCTGGAGCATATTACGCACCGTTTCTCCTTCTTACATACGTTGACTCTATGGCCTATATCACCGCAATTGAAGCACGCCCCTTTCGAATCGTGAATTCTTTTACAGTTTCTTGCCAGGTGGCCAAACTCTAAACATTTGAAACATTGCGTCGGGTGCATTTTTAGTCTTATTCGACAGATTACCCACCCTACCCGAACTTTGCCCACTGCGATCAATTTGCTCGCCATGGCGGCTGGCAGCAGCAGGGTTGCTGTCTTCGTACCGCTGTACGCGCTTCTTAATGACTTGACGGCTTCTA
>NW_016159216.1:17365-51057 GCF_001687245.7 Rhagoletis zephyria
TAGAAACACTAACAAAATTATTAGAAAATGCATATATAAATGACGGCATAAACTTAAATTTGTCAAGTAAATATGCGACACAAGCAGCCGTAAGGGCAATAACTAAAAATTGCACATTAGAAACAGTCAAACTTATTATGGAAGCAGGTCAGTTTACTGACATGAATGAAGTAATAAGCAAATTTGTTGGAAGTTGTACAGAAGCTACAGGCCAACAAAATACCATTTTGCACTACCGACAAAGACAATTTGGCAACAGATTCCAAAACAATAGAAATTTTGGAAGAAGGTTTCAAAATAGAACCAATGTTCAAAGAAACCACAATGGCCAAAACAGCAATTATAGTGGAAATAACTATAATAATAGAGGTCAAAACAGAAATACCTACCGAGGTAATACAAGGAATATTAGAATGACCCAAACAGACAACAATAGTTCGGAAAACCTGGACATTCCCCTAAGATAAGCTCGGACTACAAAATATACAATCTTAACCTTAACTTTAGCATTTACATACAAGTCAGAATTGCTCACACTAACACCGCCATAACACTACTAGTTGACACAGGAGCAGACATTTCCATAATTAAACATGACCAAGATACACTTAAACACATAAACAAAAAACACATTACAACACTACAAGGCATTGGACAAGGAAAAATCAATTCAATAGGCACAACATTTTTCGATTTAAAGTTTAAAAATTACTTAATACCACACGAGTTTCATGTAGTACAAAACGATTTCCCAATACCGTGTGATGGCATTATTGGAATGGACTTTATGAAAAAATACAATTGTCTACTTGAATTCAATGAGAATCAAGATTTCCTAACCCTCAGACCAGAAAAATTCCAAATGCACATTGAAATACCAATTATAACTACTTGTAACGATGACATAACACTCCCAGCTATGTCAGAAGTTATAAGAAGGGTGAAACTTTCTACTCCTTTTCAAGAACTACTGATACCTAATCAAGAAATACAAACAGGTATATTCATTGCAAGTACCTTGGTAAAATCTGAAAATGCATTCATACGAATTCTTAACACAAATGACAGACCAGTAACGGTAAAACTAAACAGAATTCAATCAGAAAATCTCACTGACTATAACATAATTTCAAGTGATCAAAACAAAACAGAAAGAAAAAATAAAATTTTAGATACACTAAAGAAAAATTTTCCAAAACTATTTGAAAAAACGTTAACGGAATTATGTTCTAGGTACAGCGATATTTTTGGATTAGAAACAGAAGCAATCACATCAAACAATTTTTACACACAAAAGTTAAGGACAAAAGATACAGACCCAGTATACATTAAGAACTACCGTATACCACACACTCACAAAGAAGAAATTGAAAGACAAGTCTCAAAAATGTTAAAAGATGGAATAATAGAGCCATCATGTTCCGAATATAATAGTCCTATTTTATTAGTTCAGAAAAAATCACTTCCAAATTCAATTGAAAAAAGATGGAGGTTAGTAATAGATTACAGGCAGATTAACAAAAAATTAATAGCGGATAAATTCCCACTGCCAAGAATAGATGACATCCTAGACCAATTAGGTCGAGCTAAATATTTTTCTTGTTTGGATCTTATGTCAGGATTCCATCAAATACCACTAGAAACAAATTCACGAGACCTGACATCCTTTTCTACAAATAATGGATCCTACAGGTTTTCTAGACTCCCATACGGATTAAAAATTGCCCCTAATTCATTTCAAAGAATGATGACAATTGCGTTTAGCGGTTTAAAACCAGAACAAGCATTTCTCTATATGGACGACCTGGTAGTCCTGGGTTGCTCTGAGAAACACATGCTATCAAACCTATCGGATGTTTTTGAACTATGTCGCAAGCACAACTTAAAATTACATCCTGAAAAATGTTCATTTTTTATGCGCGAGGTGACTTATTTAGGACATAAGTGCACTGACAAAGGCATACTCCCCGACGACAAAAAATTTTCAGTAATTAAAAATTACCCTATACCTACAGATGCAGATAGTGCGAAAAGATTTGTAGCATTCTGTAACTACTACAGGAGGTTTATAAAAAATTTCTCTGAATACTCAAGACATCTCACTAGATTGTCAAAGAAAGGAGTACCTTTTCAGTGGACACTAGAATGTAATAATGCTTTCGAGCACCTTAAAAAGGCATTGATAAGTCCTACATTGTTACAGTACCCAGATTTCAGCAAACAATTTTGTATAACTACTGACGCAAGCAAACACGCATGTGGTGCTGTACTAACACAAGAATATGAGGGAAAACAATTGCCGGTGGCATATGCATCTAGAACTTTCACAAAAGGAGAAAGCAATAAGTCAACAATTGAACAAGAATTAACCGCCATACATTGGGCAATAACATATTTTAAACCATACATTTACGGAACAAATTTTCTGGTAAGATCAGATCATAGGCCACTATCTTACCTATTTTCAATGAAAAACCCTAGCTCAAAACTAACTAGAATGAGACTTGATCTTGAAGAATATGACTTTGTGGTAGAGTACCTTAGGGGAAAAGACAACTATGTTGCGGATGCATTATCACGCATTACAATTGACGATTTAAAAGATATAAATGTTAAAAATAACACTTTATACAAAATGCAAACAAGATCTATGACAAACAAAAGTTCTCTTAATCAAAACACAATTAAAACGCATCAATCTAATACATATGATAAGCCCAGTATATATGTACCTATTAATAACACTGACGTGAGAAAATACTATAAATTAAAGATTACACTTAAGACATGCTATATCAAACGGGGTAAATCTATTAAAACATATATACAAATCAATGATTTGTTTGTTAAAGGGAAATTTGACTTAGGTCAATTTTTCTCTAGGCTCGATGATGTGGCCGATAAGCATTCAATTGACAAATTACAAGTGGCACCTAGTGAGAAAATTTTCGAATTTGTCTCTATAAATGAATTTAAAGAAATGGGCAATAAGAAATTAATTAAAATGAAAGTAGCGCTACTGAATGAGGTGACCCAAATAAATTATAAAGATGCAAAAACAATTGAAAGTATATTAAAAAGATATCATGATGACCCGGCAGAAGGAGGTCATTGTGGCATTTCAAGAACCTTGAATAAAATAAAAAGATACTATTACTGGAAACACATGACTAAAACAATCACGAAATATGTTAAGAATTGTCATAAGTGTCAAATAACCAAAGTCACAAAACATATAAAAAGTCCAATGACTTTGACGCCAACACCAAACAAGGCATTTGATACAATATTCGTTGACACAATCGGCCCGCTACCATTGTCAGAAAATGGAAATGCATACGCAGTCACGATAATATGCGACATGACTAAATATTTAGTGACAATACCAACTAAAGATAAAAATGCAAAAACTATAGCTAAGGCAATTTTTGATAATTTTATTCTCGTCTACGGTCCTATGAAGACGTTCATATCGGACATGGGCACGGAATATAAAAATTCACTTTTAGAAGAAATATGCAAACTTTTAAATATAGAAAAACTAACATCAACCGCCCACCACCACCAGACGTTAGGGACGGTCGAGAAATCACATAAAGCGTTTAACCAATATGTAAGGTCATATGTATCGATAGACAAAAGTGATTGGGATGAGTGGCTTAAGTATTTTACATACTGCTTTAATACAACACCATCAACTGTACATGACTATTGTCCATACGAGTTAGTTTTTGGAAAACTTCCAAATGGGTTTCAACAATTTGATCAGGTTGACAAAATAAGCCCACTTTATAATTTAGATAATTACGCTAAGGAAATTAGATTTAGGTTAGAAATATCTCATAAAAGAGCAAGGGATATGATAGAACAAGCTAAGATAGTACAAAAATCTTATTTTGATAAAAAAGTTTTAGATTATAACTTTAAAATAGGTGATTTAGTTTTGCTAAAAAACGAATCAGGGCACAAATTGGACCCACAATACAAAGGACCATTTAAAATTAATAATATAGATTTTAAAAATAATGTAACTATAACTGATAAGAAAACGGGAAAAACCCAAATTGTACATAAAAATAGAATTAAGATATATAATCATTAAAACTATTTTTTTTAAGTTTAAATAAATTTATAAACTATTATTATATTTAATTACTTGCTAAATAGGAATGTTCATACAATAAACTCTGTATGAGCATTCTTTTAAAAAAGGTGGTGTAGTGTAACTGAAAGTCGACCATGCTTAACGTTTATAATTATTTAATTTATTCATAACAACAAGGGTTTCATATTTCAGTTGTTTGAATATTTTGAATATAGAACTCACGCATTGTCAGGCACACGTGCCAAACCGTCAAACAAACTAACTTTAAGCTTCAATTTATTTATAATATTATTTATGCTTATGCAGCAATTATTTCCCATAAATACCCCAATATGTTAGGCTAAGAATTCAATTGTAAAAGAACCTACAAAGTGACATTGAGTTTCTCAGTAAAATAAATTCAATACAATTAAAACATAAATGAATTGTTTCATTCGATACACGAGGCTCATAGTTTTTTTTTATTTTTACTTTATTTTATTTTATTTTTTTATTAGTAATAAAAATACTCTAACCCACAGGGCAATTTTGCTACCACCCTAGCTTTAGTCACTATCTGCTGTTTGGTTTGGTACTTCGCTAAGTTTGCTTAAACTATTTATTTGACTACCACTGGCCGAACTGCAAGTCCGCGAAAAATTGATTATATTTTATATTTTGTGATTACAAATCACCATACAGACGATAGTTTGTAGGAAACACGCGTTTCCGTCACCCCGACTACGGAAAGGACGCACTGCACACTTCCCGGGGAAGCCGAAAGAGCTTAATCACGTTTGGGTGGCTATCTCCGTTTATATTTTTCGTCTTTCAGGAGCTCCACTTGGGAAGCCGCCAATTCTACCGCGTACAAATGTATCACATACAGGTATGTATATATGCATGCGCATGTATATACATATGTACCTATATATTTATACATATGGCTTATTAATACGCTAATACTACACCTAATTCTTATTGCTGCTTTATGCGTGGTTACATTTTATCTTGTCTCTTTTAGCTTTTGCTCGTTTAAATTTTGATTTTACTTTCAATTCCTCCTCCCCCTTTCTTTTTGTTTTTTTGTTTGTTAAAAAAAAAAAATTGTTTAGGCCCACGGTTGGAGCAGGCCTTGGTGGGGCACTGCTGTTGTTGTTATAACCGGTTGTTGTGGTCCTTTCTGGTGCTTGTTGTTGTAGTCGGTTACGTTGTTGCTTCCCGCAACCGTGGTTGTTATGCTGTTGTGGTTACTGCAATAGCCGTTGTTATGGCGGTGCTTTTGCAATCTGCTGCTGTGGCGGTTGTTGTTGCTGTCGCGCGTTGTGCAGACTCGCGCTTGTTGCACCTGCTTCTATGGCGGCGTCGTTGCTGTTGCGCGTTGATGAACCCGCTGCTGTGACAGTTGTTGTTGATTTTGGCGCGTTGTTGTTGCTGTTGCGCTTGTTTGTAACTGTCGCTGCTGTGACGGTTGTTGTACCCGCTTTAGTCGCGCATTGTTGCACCTGTCGATCGTTATTTTTGCTGTCGCGCGTTGTTGTGGCTATCGAGCGTTGTTTTTGTTACTGTCGCGCGTTTTGTTGCTGTTGCGCGTTGTTGTTGCTTGTTTTTCGCGCGTTGTTGTACCTATCGCTGCTGTGGCGGTGTCGTTATAGTGTATGGAGTGAGACAGTGACTAGAGGGAAGAGAAAATCGTAATATTTGGCTCGATTTTCTTTAACAATTAATTTTCGCGGTCAACCGAAGGAAGCGAACCATAATTCAAATTTGAAATAATAAAACAAATCGAATTTACACCGGGCAATATAAAGAACCCCAGCCTATATTTCACTTCGCGCCAAATGAATAGTGTATTTATAGGGGGTTTCCAACCGATGCGAGGAACACAAAAAAAAAAAGAAAAACCCAATTTGAAACAAATTCGATTCAATACACGTTTGGAAATTTCCGGGTGCATTGAATTTTGGTTTATGCCTCGTTTTTAAATGACCGTGAACTGGGTCGAGCGCTTTATGTGTTGCATAACCAAGGTAAGGCCAGATTCCTGTCACCGTTTTGGCATATATCGTGTTTGTATGAACACATAACACGGTTCAGAGAATTCATATATGAATTCGCCGCCTTGTTCTCTACTGCTAACACTGTACGGCAAAATGAACTTTTTTTCTGGGTATTGGACCAAACCAATTTTTTTTTTGAGAGATTGAGTCATACGTAAAAAAAGTAATTTCTCTGTTTTTCGAAGTTAGCCTCCGAAATCGAGATGTGGACCTTGGAAGTTATAGGACCTTTGTAAAAAATTTTATTTAATTATTGCATGTAAATAACTGAACACCTAAAAATATAGACGTAGTCCTGCTTTTGCTCTTATTTAAATGGTATATAACTTTTTTTGTGCAAACTTATATTACACGTGCTATAAGGGGTCAAAGTTCCTTATATTTCAAACAATTGAAAAATTTACATCGTTGTAAAGGCGATGAAACCTCCTTTCCTCTGTTATGCATATTTGTATACTTGTTACATCAAAATTTTAGAAAAAACACAATTTCGGTGAAAAAATACTTTTATACAAAAAAAAAATATTTTAACCAAAAAAATTACTAACCGATTTTTAAAACATTGGTATCGTTGTAAGGATGATTAAATCCCCTTTTCCGGATATGCATATTTGTATACTTGGTATATAAAAATTTGAGAAAATACATATTAAAATGAAAAAAAAACCTTAACAAAATATTTTAAACAAAAAAAAATACTAACCGATTTTTAAGAAACTAGTATTGTTGTAAAGGCGATAAATCCCCTTTCTTCTGATATGCATATTTGTATGCATCGAATATAAGAATTAAAAAAAAACACATTTAAAGGAAAAAATTGCTTTTTTCATAAAGAAAATATTTTAAACAAAAAAATACTAACCGATTTTCTAAAAATTGGTATCATTGTAAAGGCAATTAAACTCCTTTCTTCTGATAAGCATATTTGTATACTTCGTATATAAAAATTGAAGAAAAACCACATTTAAAGAAAAACTTTTTTTATAAAGAAAATATTTTAGACATAAAAATTACTAACGGACTTTTAAACAATTTGTACCGTTGTAAAGACGATTAAACTCCCTTTCTTCTGATATGCATATTTGTATACTTCTTATATAAAAATTTGAGAACAAAACACTTAAAAGGAGAAATACCAATTTTTTCTTATAAAAAATATTTAAAACTAAAAAAATTACAATTAGAAATACAATTGAATACTTTATTCAAATAAAACAGAAAATTAACCTTTAATTTTTTATATAACCTGTTATGTAAAAAATCAAAAACCTCGTGTTTTTATATTTTTATATGCCTTGGACTTCTGTTACATATACTTTTGCTTTATTTTTAACGGGGCTGTGGGTTAACAAGAACGAACTAAAGCTTAAAACATTGTTAATGGTTTGTTTTATTTAAACTAGTATCGCCCAGTTGTCGAAATTCGACATTTTTTCATACAGTTTTAAAATGTGTTTATGCTAATGACGATTTTGAGGTCCACCATCAAAACTTATAGCGAATTCATGGGAAAACTTAAAACCAAACTACTTACTAGCTTTCGAAATTATACCAAGAAAGGAACCTCAATTTTCATTTACAAAAAATATGCATATGTATGTATTCATGAGATGCCTAACGGTTCCTCACTGACTAATATGTTAAACAAATACCAATCCAGACTGTAAATACAATACGATTATATTGGTCTGAGAGCCCCTTGGAATGTTAAAACTAAATTGCCAACATCTGCATAAACTCCTCATTCTTTTCATTAGAATCGGTGGAGATTAAGTACCTCGAAGGTGTAAAACAAAATATAATATTTCCTTCTGTAGCGGCGGTTTTACACGGGTTTTTGTCAAGATTGGGCCTAACGCCCAATATTTTTGCATCACATGATTGGGCTACCGAATTGCACCAAATTTTATGTTGCTAATATGTGTTCTTAAGATGAAGAAAATCTGACCATATATTTTAAGGATAGCTCTCAGTTAGAGATGGGTACGGAATATCGGGACCCATCAGGAAGGTCTGTAAAAATTTAACGGACGGAACGTGATCAAAATCCTTTCCCGATACTCCGGATAAAACCGCAACTTCCGCAAATTCAGAAAATCTTCCTTAAAAAATTTGTATAAAATATGCACTTTTTATGTTTTATTGAGGCGAAAACGAACTGCAAAGCAAAACAAAATAATTTGAGGATGCCAGTTCTTTCATATTTTTTTTTTTTTATTTAAAATTAATTTGAAAGACATGTGATCTTTTTTGGAGATAGTTTTCGTGGCCGCGGGCTCGCGATACAATTCTGAAAAACGTCGGGATGAGAGGGTTCGGAAAATTGAATTTCGGGATGGGCGGGATCGGGACTTAATATTTAGTCCCATGCCCATCTCTACTCTCAATCCCTACGCCACCTAACGGAAGACAAACACACTGCTCCTTACAAAAACCATTACACAAAATAATAATCATTCAATGCGACTTAGAAATCTGATAGGAAATGTTCCCAATTGAATGATTTTTGCCATTTTAAATGTATAATGATGTAGGTGTATCAAATGCCATTACCTTTTCTATCATAAGTGGTTAAGGATATAAGCAATATGGAAATTGCATCTTCTGAATTCTTTCGAATACATACCACTTTTTGCCATACCCCTTTCGAATACACACCACTTTTCGCCATAAGTTCCGTAATGATAACATATGCAGCTGTGTCAAATTTCAGAACGTTAGCATAAGCGGTTACACAGATAAGCGAAATGCGAAGTTCAGCTTGTATGGGAGTACGGTTGCCAGACGTACTGATTTTACCAGTACAGTACTGATTTTCCAACTCTTGTACTGATTTAATTCATTTCTTTAATCAGTACGCTAATGTCCTGATTTTTCAAAATTTGTACTGATTTGTACTGAATTTTCAATTCAAACAAAATACTTTAGTGTTTTCTTAAGGTTTTTACATAACGTTGGAACTTCCTTAAAATGGACTGTAAAAAGTAAGAAGAAAATAACTTATGGTGAATCAGTTTCCAACAAAAATTGTTGCCTTTTGATTGGCCGTTTCCCTTCTCGATTCTAAATGGAAGGCAAGGGGTAAGAAAATTGTGCATATCACAAGAGAGGCGGTTAAATCACTTTTACAACAATATGAATCTTTTAACAGTCAGTTCAAAATTTTCTGAAATATTAGTTTTTAATTTTTCGAAGATCTGACCTTTGGCCCGTTATAACACCTGTAACATAAGTTTTCACAACAAAAGTTATATACCATATAACTAAGAGCAAAAGGCGGACCACGTCTGTATTTTTACTTTTTTTTTGCTTTTTACATGCAGTAATTAAAAATAATTTTTTACCAAAATTCCAAATTCGAACTTCGAACGCCCATATCTCGATTTCGGAGGCTAACTTCGAAAAAAGGAGAAATTACTTTTTTACTTATAACTCAATCTCTTAAAAAAAGTTGGTTTGGTTCAATACCCAGCCGAGTGCTGTACAGTGTAATGAATAGTAGAGAATGGCGTATATTCTCTACCAGGAGAGAAATAATCGGTTTAAAAGAGTTACAATTTACACTGACTTTTCAAAGGCCTTTGATAAGGTCGACCATTCAATACTGTTGTATAAGCTGGAGCGTTATGGAGTAAGTGGTAAGCTCCTGGATTTCTTCGCTAGTTTCCTGAAGGGTAGAAAACTATTCGTAAGAATTTGGTACTTCTATGACTTTAGTCGAGGCATGATCTGGCATACCTCAAGGAACTCACTGTGGTCCACTGCTATTCATTCTTTTTATTAACGACCAGCGTTGCCAGGTTGACATGTTTAACGACATTTGGACGTTTTTTGTGTAAAAAATTACGTTTTTTAACTTTCTAGTAATTTTTCTCTGTTACTAAATCTTGTAAGTAGAACTGATTTTGAATTAGTTTCTTAATAAATCTTTACAAGCTTTGTGTTTTGCAATAGCTGCTTCAAAAAGTATTTATTCTTTGGACACAGATGACTTAAATATGATGCAAACGAAGCGTATGCGTATTTCTTTTGGATTCTTGGAAGCCAAATCAGGAGTAGCTTGCAAAAGCATCAAAAATGCTGCGCAGCATAAAAAGTCAGAAAAAAGTAGGCGACTTTTTTAGGACTTAATTGAAAATGTAATGAACGCAAAAAAGGCTGAACTATTGCTATGCTCCTTCTTAGCAGAACGTAATTTAGCATTTACGACAACCGACCCCCTAACCAAATGTCTACAAGAAAAAAATTTATTGAAAATCAACCCGATTATTTACCCCCTTTAAACTTGCACATTATTGTCCTGAAATGTAATGGGCTATCACTGCATACCCAAAAAAGTTCTAAAAAATCTGAATAATAAGTTGATAATCTAGCTGAACTTTGCCGATTTGTTTATAATTTTTGCACAAAGTTTGAAATGTGGATTTATATTTTATGTGTATAATGAGCTTGGTTTTTATGGAAAAATAAAAAAAACATTAAATAAACAAAAGAGAAACAGCCAAAATCGATCAAAATGTTGATGACTTAATCAGCTGATCACAAGTGTATTTATAAAATGATTTTTATATTAACAATCTCAAACCTGTTTACAATGAATTTTAAATGTGCTTTGTCGAAATTACATTTTAATATACCTTACGTGCATATGTACATTTGTATACAATAAAAGTTTAATAAGAACAATTGTACTTAAACTGTGTACATTCATTTGAAAAAGACGTTTTTTGGTAGGAAATGACGTTTTTTCAGACCAAGCAGAACGTTTTCTCATGCCGAAGCCCTGGCAACACTGTTTACGACTTGCCGAATCATTTCAAGTTTACCAATTGTCTGATGTTTGCAGACGACGTAAAACTTCTGCTAGAGGCGCGCAGTTTATCAGATAGCGAAAAATTGCAACCCGATCTTCATGCATTCGAACAATGGTGCTCTATATATAATCTTTTTCTGAATGTTAAAAAGGTTTCATTGTAACTTACACTAGAAAACCAACTTTCATTGATTATGGTTACATTTTGAACAATTGTATCATAAGCCGTAGCTAAAAGGTGAAAGATCTTTGCGTTGTTTTGGACACCAAGCTTTCATTCACACGACATATTGACTACATTGGGTCTAAAGCATTCGCAATGATTGGTTTCATCAGAATAAATCCCTGCGATTTTAAAGACCCTCAAAGCCTGAAGTCGCTTTACGTTGCCTTAGTCAGATATCGGCTTGAATACTGCTCTCTAGTATGGAATCCTTACTATGAGGTTCACGCAAATAAAATTAAAAAAGTTCAAAAGGTTTTTACAAAAATGATATTCTTTAAGATCGACTGGCCAATTGACCATACTCATTATATATGTAGGTCTCCGCAAATTACTTGGACTGCAATCCCTATGCGATAGAAAAGCGTATTTCTCATTAATTTCTGTATATAACATCATCAACGGCAATATCAACTGCTGTGAGCTATCTGATCTGTTTCAGAGTCAATTTTCTCCTCATAATTTAAGGACTAATCGCTTGTTTACTCAGTCAAACAATAATACTAATTATGCATTTAATGAACCTCTCGTACAATGTTGTACTGGGTTGTATAGGGCATGCACACATTGGCACTTAAGATTTTTTTTCCATGTATCATTTTCTTCCAAAAATTTTGTTTATAAATATTTCTACAATTCGAAAAACCCTGTGAAGTTACTGCAGCTCCGCATAAATCTACTACTTTTATTGCGTATGAACAGGAGAAGAAAAATATAGGGAGAATTGAAGCTAGTTTTCGTAATGGAAAAAATAGAAGCAACGGGAGATGGGATCTGACCGCCAGACGGATAAGACGTCGACTAACAAGTAACAAGTAAAAGTTAAAACCGCGGGTTTAAACAAGTTTTAGTTTTTTTTAAAACCAAGAGGCCATGGAGTACCCTAGTCTTCTAGCAGCTAAGCGCGCATCTCCTAATGAACTATTCTGGGAAAAAATCGAGTAGCTAAAGTTAATTAAGGGAATAATCTCCAAATCTCCAGGCTATATGAAAAAAAATAAAATAAATAAATATCAAAAGTAAGTATATATAGCATATGTTCTCAAGCGGCAAGTTTAACATACATACAAGATTATGTACATAAGTATTTAAGTACAGCTACGCAGCTTACAGCTTAGGTGATCTGAAACTTTTATATTTAGCCCTATTTAGTTTAAATGTCGAAGATGTTAGAGAAACAACTGGTTTCCGCGTAAAAAAAGAAAAAAAAGGAAGAAAAATTTAATAATAATTGAGTTAACGTTAAATTCAAAAAAGTGTAAAGGTGAAAAAAATATAGGTATAGTTAAATCTATTTTTTGTTGAAATAATGAAATAATTCGTAGATAGAGGTTGTAAGGTGAAAGGAGGAAAAAAAGTGCCTATAGAGAATTATTAGTGTTGAAGAAAATTATATAAGGAATAGTGGTTCGAATTTCAAAAAAATTTAATAAAATTACATATATATATATATACATATAGGTTTAAATACTTATACATATGTATATGTAAATACCCATAAATCGTTGCATAAAATTACACAGGATATGGAGTTTCACCGCATCGAGGGAAGCGCTTCACTTAGCCGGTTTTAAATGTGAGTACGAATTATTACTTTCGTTTCAAATTTTATAAAAACAAATTTCTATACAAAATATGTTCTTTACTTATATACAATATAGTTGCTTAGATATGCATATGAGCATATAAACATGTGCACATACATATTTGTTTTTCTCTAGATCTACGCGACTATAAGTATATAATTATATACATATTTACTTTTTTTACGACATAAGCTCTTCTTGCATTTGCCGTATAATTCGAGTTTTTCTCTACTCGGTGTATGCACATATATATAAACCACTCTTCGATAGCCTCTTTAAAGGAAGTCTGGACTAAAAGGCATTGTCGTATACAGTGAATAAGAAGGAAAGAGAAAATAACGCTGTTGCATTATCTCTTGCGCTCTTAATTAGAGGGTTATTCAAATTCCCTTCTTTGTTATTTTTGCTAAGTACATATTATACGTACATATTTTCTTT
Organism: Rhagoletis zephyria; assembly: GCF_001687245.7. Lineage (NCBI taxonomy): Eukaryota > Metazoa > Arthropoda > Insecta > Diptera > Tephritidae > Rhagoletis > Rhagoletis zephyria. Next base: position 30,570 of record NW_016159216.1, read on the forward strand.
CTCTTCTTTCACTTGCTTCAAACATTCCACTTATTCGTAAGTTTACCTTTTTGTGAATTTAGAAATAAGGAAAAGAAAATTAACCTTTAGTAAGCACTACTATATGAGTTTTTTTATCTTGTAAATAAATATGTATTAGAATTAAAAATTAAGTTCTAAGTTTTTTTTTGTTTAACTATGGCCGAAACCAAAAGTGAGTTTGTTGTTGGGAAACTGAGAGCTCCTTACTAATTATAAGCAAACACCAATAGTAGCCAGTTAGAAAAGTGGCTAATAACTGCAGAGATGGTTAAATGCAGGGAAGGCATTTGTTTGTTACTTAACGTGACTTAGTTTTTGTTGTAGATAATTTTTGATTGGTCTGTTTGAATCATTTAGATTGTTGTCGGTCCGTTAGTGTACACAGTATTTTTTTTATGGCTTGCTGGTGTAGGATATTCTTTGTGCTGCCTTTATTTCGTAACCCACTCCATTGGCTGAATCTCCGGGCTGGATACAAAGCAAGGTGCATACGGGGGTAACGTAAGAAGAAGAGTCTTGGAGGAGCTTTTAAATTTTCGCACTACGCCGCAGATGACCATAAGAATGTGCTCGATCCTATTTGATACAATTTAACAATTTCATTTCGTTATTTGAATAGTCTGTAAGAAAGATTTCTGTAGACAAATAAATAAATAAATAAAAAATTTGCATATATATATACAAAATATTAGACTGCTGTTTTTCACAGAGAGGGGGTGAGAAGAAAAGGGACGAGTACACATGCGTCTCTACCGTCAAGTCGTTTCAACTTTCATGCTTTGCTTTTGGCATTTTCATTGCTTCCCATTTAAAGAACCAAAAACTTGAATTCGACAGAATTGAAACGTGTAAAAGCAAATAGAAAACATAGAATAGAATGAGCAAGAATTGTTTTCAAATACTTGAATCATGTAAATCGGGTGTTACTTTTTGATTGCTGTATCTCTCGAATAGTTGGATTTTGAAGACATAATTCTTAGATTAATTTTTTTTTACACTGTATGTTGAATAATTTTCGTTTGATTACCTTTGAGCTGAGGTGAAAATTTCAGTTTTACGATTTTAAAATTTTTTTATGGATTCTCGGATCTACTGGATTTTAGCTGGAATCTTTAGTTTTTATACCCTAGCACACTTGTGCACAAGGGTATTATAACTTTGTTCACATATCGGTTGTTTGTAACAGGCAAAACGAATCGAGATAGATATAGACAAATGTATACATAAATGATCAGCATGAAAAGAGAAATCGATTAAGCGGTGACTGTCTGTCCGTCCGTCCGTCTGTGCACACGATAACTCGAGTAAAAATTGAGATATCTTAACGAAACTTGGTACGTGCACTTCTTTCGGGCTTAGGACGGATGGTATTGAAAATGGGTAAAATCGGACAATAACCACGCCTGCCTCCCATATAACGGTAATTTTCAGGAATACGAAAACTGCGATATTTTAGTAACTATTGAAGATTATTCACTAAAAATGGACATTTACAATAATTTTTAGACAAAAAATAAGAATATTATAAAGTTTTGGAAAATGGGCGTAGCCACGCCCACTTATGGTTACATGTGTATATCTTGGTAAACGCTGCACCAATTTCTTCCAAGCTTGGCATGGTTGTTGACTTTGGCACAGCATACCTAATGGCCGAAAATTTTTAAAATCGGACAATAACCACGCCCACATCCCATATAACGGTAATTTAGAGAAATACATAATCTTCGATAAATCAGTAAATATTATAGCTAATTTATTCAAATTTGATGCTTGCAACAATTCTCTACCAAGAAATATATTTATAATACAATTTTGGAAAATGGGCATGGCACCGCCCAGTTATGATCACATATATGTATCTCGGTAACCTTTGTACAAATTTGTACCAAACTCGGTACGGTTATTGTGCTTCCCACAGAAAAGCAAAACGTCGAAAATATTGAAATCGGACTAAAATTACGGCCGCTTTTCATATAATTTCAGAAATGCTTTAAACTTTAATATTTCGAAATTTAAGGACGCTAATTTAGTCAAAATTGATACTAGAGACAATCCCTTGAAAAGAAGTAACATTGTTTGGAATTTTGAAAAATGGGCGTGATGGCGCCAACATCTAACTAAATAAGGTTATCACATTATGTCTAACTGAACGTTCTATCGAAGATGTGTGAAATAGGGGTAAAATCATGCCTGCTTACCATGTAGCGGTAGTTTTCGGGAAGGTGGAAAACATAATAATATTATTAATACTTGTCCTGGGTATTTAATGTTCGGCTCCGCCCGAACTTAGACTTTCTTACTTGTTTTTGATTGGTTTTGCGGATGTTGGAATTTTTTTATGAAATTTTTAACCGTGTCACTTACATGCGGGCGCATAGAGAACGGGGGACATTTGCTGGATCTTTATTTTTTGTGTGAATGTCGGAAAAAAGTGGATGGAAACACTAAAGGACTTAGCGGCGAAAGTTTTATCTTTAGAATGGAAAGGATGAGAGAACAGCACAAAATTTGTCGTCATCCGCTGTTTACATATTTCCATAGTCTCCTGTCGGGCTACGCGCTGAAGTTGTTCAGGTAGGTGCTGAAAGATCACGCCGAGGACCCAAACTTCAGGTACTTTGATCTGAAGGCAGAACTTCTAACCCACTTCAAAAGCGCGGAGTCCGACTACGAAATTATTCGCGAAATAATGGAACGAAAACAATTAGCGCAAGAAGGGTTTGACGAATTCTACGCAGAGATACATGATCTGACCCTAAAATAACTACGGCGGTTCCTGGGCGTGTCGGGCTGGCACCAACGTTTCATCCAGCACTATGCGACTATTGCAGCTCCGCTGCACGACTACCTCTCCAAAGACAATATAAAAAAATTCGCCATGACTGACGAAGCTAGGATAACCATTGATCAACTGAAACAAAGTTTGAACTCAGCCCCCGTACTGATACATCCGGACTATAATAGACGCTTTTATATTCAATGCGATGCATCAAGTGACGGTGTGGGCGGGGTACTGTTTCAATTGGACGATGACAACAACGAACGACCGATCGCCTAAATTTCCGCCAAGCTAAATAAAGCGCAGAAGAACTACAGCATAACCGAACTTGAATGCTACGCTGCAGTTTTGAGTGTTAAAATATTCAGGCCATATGTGGAGGATCTCCCATTTACGATAATAACTGAACATGCTAGCCTAAAATGGCTCATGAATCAAACATATTTGGCTGGCAGCTTAGGGAGATGGAGCCTGAAACTCCAAGGATATAATTTTGATATCCAACATATGAAGGGGGCGTTAAACATCGTACCCGATGCTCTATCTCGCATTTATATGGACGAATCGAAAGTAAATTCAAGAATGATTGATGCTTGCCTTGGGTCTCCATATTTGGAGTCTGAGGAATACGCTGAGCTGAAAAAGACTGTGACAGAGAACCAGGACAGACTTCCAGACCTGTGCATTTCAGACGGCTACGTTTACCGACGAACACAGTTCAACAGGGGGGACGAGCTTCAAGCGGACTAAGCCTGGAAGCTCTGGGTTCGGTCGGAGTTAAGACCGCAGCTGGTAGAGTCTTCTCACAGCTCACCTTCCGCAGGTAATGGTGGCATCCATAAAACTCTGGAACGACTACGAGAGGGATACTACTGGCCGGGGATGGTAGCTGATGAATGTACGCATGTAAAGGCATGTGAAGTCTGCAAATCAAACAAAATGCAAAACGCTTTTAAGAAGCCACTAATGGGGAAGCAACATATCACTGAGCGAGCTTTTCAGCGATTGTTCATAGATTTCATGGGACCGTACCCTCGTACTAGTGATGGTAATGTGTATGTCTTTGTATGTCTAGATCATTTCTCTAAGTTCGTATTTTTAAAACTTATGCGTAGAGCATCCTCAGCTGAAGTCATCAAATTTTTAGAAAAAGATGATTTCCATATATTCGGATGCCCTGAATATGTCCATTCAGACAATGGAAAACAATTCACATCTGACATGTTTACCAGTTTCTTAGATAAATACGGCACGAAGCATATCAAAACCGCTTTCTATTCACAACAAGGAAATGCGGCAGAACGAGTCAATCGATCGGTGTTACAAATCGTTATGTCCTTCATAAAATAAAACCAACGTAAACGGGATAGGCATGGCAGTGATGCCGCCTTTGCTCTTCACAATGTTGCACACTCGGCAATAAACACATCGGTTTACCACGCCACTTTCGGTATGCCTATCATACAGGATGCTACATCATATACATATATATAGCTATACCAAAAGTTGGATGCCTTAAGGGATAATTGTTGCGAAGTGGAGGCAGCAAACGATAGGTTGCAACTAGTGAGAAATAAAATAATGAAAGAGCCCACGAAAGGAACAAAAAATTGTATAACACGAGAACTAGGGACGTTAAGTTTCAAATTGGATAAGTGGTATATCGCCGAAACTTTAAACAAAGTTCGCAAATAGAAAATTATAATGCCAAGTTAGCCCCAAGGCAAATTAAATGTATAGTTTTAAAGACTATAGGTAATTCTATGTACAAGCTTGGATTCTATAACGGGAAAAGAAGCGGCATATACCACGCTAAGGACATATTTGCAAAGTAGATTCTTGTTTGATGTAATCTTGTTCTAATTGTTGAATGCTTGCTGTTCGGTATAGATATTTTATGTTGCATGTTTTTTTACCTAATTGACTTTTACTTACAACTGACTTTCTATCCATACTTGACTCATTTACTTATTTATTTATTTTTGTAATTATTTATTTATTTATTGCTATACTTGACTAATTTACTTATTTACATATTTATTTTTGTAATTATTTATCTATCTATATTTTTTATACTTGACTATATTTGGTGTGATTATTTATTACTTTATTTATTTATTAACTTGGTTACTTAATTACTTCTGTTAAATTTCATAGTTATTTGTATTGTATTCCTGTGATATTTTGTATAATTAGGTTATTTATTTATTTCTCCCAGAGACTGAAAATAAGAGTTATTTTAAAATTTTTGATATCAAAAAGGCATACTGAAAAAATTATGCTATAGCTTTTTCAAAGGTACCATTAGACTCGTCTCTCATTGTAGATTCTGATTCCTCCATGAATTTTAAAAATATGACTTTTATCATTTTGTGCAAATAATACCCATTATTTCTGCTTTTTATTTTTTTAAGGCAAAAATGAAAGTTAAAATTTGCCTTTTATTTTTTTGAGCAGAAAATAATCGGTAATTGTTGACTTTTATTTTTTCAGGCAAAAATAAAAGTCAAAGTCAAAAATCAAATATTCCCGAGCTGTGTATATTCGAATGTGATAGTTTTGAAGCTCCTACATGGATTTTAATAACCCCTATACCCAAATACCAGGGTTAGTTCAAATCTATACACATATGTATGCATACAATACATGAATGGAGTTTTTGTTAACGGCATCTGATCTGCACCGATTGTGCGATTTTCAAAACTGAGGTGCCAAATTAAAGGGCTTAGCCTCTAGATGTACGTACCATAAGGCATGACTTTTTTGAATAGGGTTGCCGCACTTTTTTATATTATAAAATCTGCACCGTTCGTTGTATTAAAACAGAAGAGCCAAATGAAAGGGCTTGGCCTGTAGATGTGCAAGAAGGTCTCAGTTTTTTGAACAGGGCTGCCACCTGCTTCTAAAATAGAAGACTTACACCGTTAGTTGTATTTAAACAGAATAGGTGACAAATAGAAGGGCTGGGCCTGTAGATGTGCAAGAAGGTTTCAGTTTTTTTTAACAGGGCTGCCACCTGCTTCTAAAATAGAAGACTTACACCGTTAGTTGTATTTAAACAGAATAGGTGACAAATAGAAGGGCTGGGCCTGTAGATGTGCAAGAAGGTTTCAGTTTTTTTTAACAGGGCTGCCACCTGCTTCTAAAGTCATAAGACTTACACCGTTCGCGTAATTAAAAAAAAAGTAAGTGCGCCTGGGCCGCACTGGAGAAGTGAAACTTACATTACATACATATCTATTTTGTCTCATAACCAATATACACACATACATACATCTGCTTTTGTTTAAGGTTCTATTTTTTCTCTTTTCTCTATCTAGATCCCTACCTCTACCCCTGTTCGTTCTAATATCGATAAAAATAACCATAACAAAATCGATAAAAATATCGATAAAAACATCCATACCAATCGATAAAAATATCCATAAAAAATCAATAAATAACGATAACAAAATCGATAAAAATATCGATAAAAACATCCATACCAATCGATAAAAATATCCATAAAAAATCAATAAATAACGATAACAAAATCGATAAAAATATCGATAAAAACATCCATACCAATCGATAAAAATATCCATAAAAAATCAATAAATAACGATAACAAAATCGATAAATATCGATTACAAAATCGATAAGTATCGATTACAAAAATATAATAAATATCGATAACAAAATCGATAAATATCGATAACAAAATCGATAAATATCGATAACAAAATCGATAAAAAAACCGACAATAAATCGGTAAATATCGATAAATAATTCTACAAAAATATCGATAACTAAATAGTTAAAATTATCGATAAGAGTATCCATAACAGAATCGGTAACAAAATCGGTATATATCGATAACATAATCGATAACAAAATCGATAAATATCGATAACAAAATCTATAAAAATATCGATAACAAAATCGATAAATATCGATAGCAAAGTCGATAAATATCGGTAACAAAATCGATAAATACCGATAACAAAATCGGTATATATCGGTAACCTAATCGATAAATATCGATAACAAAATCGATAAATATCGATAACAAAATCGACAAAAATATCCATAACGAAGTCGATAAATATCAATAACAAAATCGATAGTAATCGATAACAAGATCGATAAATATCGATGATAAAATAGATAAATATCGATAATAAAATCGATAAAAATATCGATAACAAGATCGCTAACAAAATAGTTAATAATATCGATTACAAAATCTATAACAAATCGATAAAAATATCGGAAGCCAAATCGATAAATATATCGATTATTATATCGATAGTAAAAGTGATAACAATATCGGTAAAAATTTCGATAAAGGAAATCGATAAAAATATCAATAACAAAACCGATAAAAATATCGATTATTTTATCGATAAGTCCCAAGATTCCCGAAAATCTCTAAAATCCCAAAATAGTTCACAGATTGAGTCTCTGTGTCTCTCGATACACACTTTCCTCTTTAATTACCTTTATTTTACAAGCTTTTATTATTATTACAAGCTTTTATTTAACTTCACTTTTATGTATGTATGTATGTATGTATGTATGTATGTATGTATGTATCTTTGTATGTCCTGGAACTTTGCAGTCAATATTTAACAAACTTCCCGATGAGCTACATACTTGAAACTTCAAACTTAGCTCAGAACTCGAGGACAATACAATTTAAAAGATGCTTTAATCCGCTAGGTGGCGCAGGAGTCGAGATATTTGTAAAACCCGCATTTATGGTCTGATTTGGTTCGTATTTAGAACATATATTACGTATATGAAAAGAAATAAATCCGAAAAAAAATTTGCCGATAGGTGGCGTCGAGATATTTGTAAAACCCGCACTTATAGTCTGATGTGGTTCATATTTAGAACATATATGACTTATATGAAAATAAATAAATCCACAAAAAATTTTGCCGACAGGTGGCGCAGGAGTCGAGATATTTGGAAAACCCGTATTTATGATCCGATTAANCAAGCTACAACTTGCTACCAGACTTAGTTAACAAACGGTGCGGAACCTTGCTAGCTCTGCGATTCGATAATGCAGTGTGGTATGTATGTGTGAATGTTTGTATCTTTCGAAGTGGAGTGATTATGTAAGCAAAGTGTATGCGTGAGTATTAGGGCATGAGTGACTTCTTCGGCTGAGTCATCCCCTATAAAAACCGCGGAGGTAGCTCGAAGTAGTCATTAGAAAGTGGTGATCTTATATCAAGTATCGCCAGTGCTCGAAGTTTGGGAAAGTTTAATAGTGCGTGTTTAAGCCGCCGCTTAAACTTAATTCAGCGGCCGGCGCGCATCCTGTGGCCGCAGCGGTGTGAAGTCCGAAAAATGATTAAGGAGCGCGCACGGCCGCTTCCCATCATCGGGCCAAAAGAGAGACCAGTCAGTTCAGCCAAAAACGTCGGACATCGCGCACGCGCCCTAGTAGTGGATGTTTAAATCTAAATATTTAATAAACACGCTCTGTACATACGCAGATAAACATTAATTGTTGTGCATAAATAAACACAAAAATATTTGTAATTATTATCCGGAACAAAAATCTTTCCTTTATCGGAAAAAGTTTGTGTGTGTAAAGAGGTGAGTGCGAAGGGCTTGGTCCCTTGGACCAAGTGAAAATTATTCATGGTCCTTCGCAGCCAACCGTGGCCCAGCTCCTAGAAAAACTTATAAATAATAATACAAAATTTTCTAAAAATAAAATAAACGCGTATCGTGCGCCCGCTAAACAAAAAAAACTATTAACTAAGTGGAAAAACAATAAAAAAGTGCGCGTATTTGTATGTATATATATACAGTTCGCAAAAAACAGTGAAATAATTTCCTGCTCCATTTGCAAATTATCTTATACAAACACAAAAAAAAAAACTGAAAAATAAAAACTTTGTTGAATTTTTAAACAAAAGAAAAAGTTTGCATACTCATACACCTAGTGTACATGGCTACTTACATTTGGGGTATTCACAACAGTGTCGAATAAAAAACCAATCGAGTGAACTATTACAAGCTGTGCCCTAAAGAAGCACAACAACATCATCATCAAACCAAACAAATTGGCCTACATACTTCAGCCAGGCAACCGCCACCAGCAGCCATCAACAACATCAGCAGCCATCAACAGCATAAGCGGCAACAACAACACCAGACACAAGAAGCCCCCAGGCAAAAAGGAGCAAAATCACATACACATATACATAAATCAAGGAATGTAGTAAGTAGGCATTTTTAATTTCCTTAAGAATTTAAATAATATAACTTTCGTATTCTTAAAAGTTATATTATTTCTAATAAACTGCCAACGGGCATACATACGTATATACATACATATATATATATATATAATTAAATAAAAGGCGTATTTTTTCTCGCCAAAAACGGTTCTATTAATATTGCGGATATTTTCCTGCCGCACAAAATTCCACAACGGCAATTTGCCGCTATTAAAATTTTGGTAGAAAAATTCCGTTTTCCGGAAAGCGGTATACCTCCACTTACCGCCAATCTTATATATATATAGGTATATGTACATATATGCAAAATTTATTATATACCCCAAAATAAATTTCGTTGCAGTTTATATGCCTACTGTGTCCCACTGTGCAAGAACAAATATTAGCACATTAAAATCATATACTTTCCTCTGCTTACCAATTTTTGCCGTTGGTCGCATAGTTCGTTGAACTTGGCTTAACAAAGTCCCGAAAACATAAGTGCATTTTTTCCACCTAAACCATATGTACATACGGTAGCTCATATGTATAAGCATTTTTTACCAGTTGCATTTTCTGGAACTATTCGCTTAATAGCTAATAGAGTCGCTGTTGTTCATCGGACAATACAGTCCACATATACCAAACGCACTCTAACTTATTTCAGTTATTTCCACCTCGCTTTTCTCTGCTGCACTCACCAAGCTAAGAGAACGTAAGTCAAAGCCCGCTCTCCGACTTGAATACGTTCGGTACCAAGAACTCACCTCAGCGGTGAGCGGCTCTTTACGTGCTATCATATCCACTTGTGCATTCCCGCACACATACATACATACGCTCTGAAATCAAAACAAACTTTCTGATTTTTTGTGCTTCTTAACTCACCACTGCTGTGACAAAGCATAGCTTAGCCATATACTCGGCTTCATACGTAAATATTTGTACATACATACGTACGTACATTTTTACATTCTACATATTCTGCACATTTGTACATACGTGCTAGCAAAAAATATTATCCAACGCATATTATAATGCGATAAGAAGTGAGTTCAAGATATTTAGATAAATGCAACCCAGTGAGGAAAACTTCCAAATTGCATTTGTTTAGATAAATAACCAATACTTTTTCAGTATTTACATAATTATTTATATCACATTAAATATTTATACATACGTATATTTCACCACGTATATAAAAGTGAAAAGTGTTTCTGATTTTTTTTCTCGTACTGAAATTTTTCAAATCCATATTCCGCGGATTTAATTGGGACGCTCCGTTTTCCACGTAATAAAAAGTGCTGAACCAAAAATTAAAGCAAATATAATTTCACATAATTTGCAAGAAATAAAAACACAAACACCGCCAGAAAATCTTAAAATTTTTTTCCTGATTTTCTGTGGCACAAAGTGCAATTTTTACTCGTTTGACATATATTTTTCTAATTTTTTGCGAACGTTATCTGGGTGGTACTCAGCAAAATTTGATCAATTCTTATCTCAATTTTTATACGTTTGACCATCCACGAGAGTTAAAATGCCTCTTGGACACAGTCCACCAAAAATGTCTGAAATCGAGACAAGGTCAAAAAATGCTTCGCAAGAAGCCACCAGTGGTAAGAGGGAACCCTCACCGCGCCGGAAATCCAAAACTTTTGACCCATCCGCTCAAAAGTTTATAGCGGAAAGTGACAGTATCATGAGATATTGTGCAAAATTCAGTGATGCACCAATCCAAGACCACACTGAATCATATCTTATGATAAAAGACAAATCACTAGATGATTGTTGGGCACGGCTTCAGCCCGCCTATGATTTGGTTTTTTCAAAGCCAGATGACAGCCTACCCGAAAACTTTAAGAATTCGGTAGAAGGCAAGTACTTCACTTGCCTTGAATTATATGAGGTGACCAAAGCTAAAATTGCCGATCAACTGTAGTTGATTAGAGCAATCGCCGCACCGAGTCCACCACCTCGCGTTGAACACACCTCGGCAGAGGCAAACGTTTTCCTCCAAGTCCCACCTTGTGACACGGAGACATTTTACGGCGGTTACGAAGAATGGCCCGCTTTTCGTGACATGTTCACAGCGGTGTACATCAACCACCCGAAGCTCTCCCGTGCTCAAAAATTGTATCACCTCCGATACAAAACCCAAGGTAAAGCTGGCTCCATCGTCAAGCAATATCCGCTCAGCGACGATAACTTCGAGCTGGCCTGGGAAGCTTTACGGTCACGATACGAAAACAAACGTATCCTGGTTGACAACCAAATTAAAATTTAGATGACTTTGCCGACTATTCAATCCGAGAATAGCGAGCAACTTCAAAGGCTGCAAACATCAATTAACAACTGTCTGTCAGTTCTTAATTCCCAAGACGTCCAGACAGACAGTTGGGATCCCATATTGGTGTACATATGCTCATCCAAATTGCCCGAAACCACACTGTCACTTTGGGAACAATCTCTCTCTTCTCGAAGAGATTTACCCTCATGGTCACAAATGGACGATTTTCTTACTTCAAGATACGAAGTAGTCGAAAGACTTAACCGGCTTCATCCAAGCCAAAATAAACAAAAACCAGTCGCTCATCAAAATGCTGCGCAAAACAGGTCCTTTAACAGGACTCAAACCTTTGTGGCAGAACCTAAGAGGGAACCAACTTGCTCTTACTGCAAGTCCCCTCATCCCATTAGAGTCTGCCCACAATTTAAGCGAATTTCGGTACCAAACCGAGTACAATTCGCAAACCAAACCAAGCTGTGCAAAAACTGCCTTGGTGATACCCATAGCACTAATGAGTGTCCGAGCAAGTGGTCATGTACACATTGCCAACAACGGCATCACTCCCTGCTGCACATGAATCCCAAACCACAATCTCGACACTCCAGTGCGCGAGCGAATGAAACCGCCGCACAACACACTACTGCCCAGTCGACACCTCCCGCTCGACAAGCGCAGTCAAGCCCCGATTCCAGCGAGCAACCGTGCTGTTCCAAACAAGCACAAATACAATCATTGCATACCGACAATGATATCAAAATTCTCCTTCCAACTGCCATGGTCGCAGTTGAACACGAGGGGGAATTGTTTCAACTTAGAGCCTTGATTGATCAAGGCTCACAAAGAACTTTCATTTCCTCGAAAGTTCAAAAACGATTGAAACTACCATTCGAACATTCCAAGTTCGAAATTTCCGGCATGGGTGGGCATGTAGTACAAAGCTCCCCAAAGCTTTGTCCACTGACATTGGTTGCATCCAAAACCATGCAACGGATAAACACACAGGCTATCGTGTTACCTCAGCTCACGAGGCACATGCCTACGTTCACCATTAGCCGTGAAAACTGGCAGCGATTCAAGATCCTTGAACTTGCTGACCCAAGCTGTCACTTACCAGCTCAAACTGATATGGTAATCGGCAGCGATATACTTCCACAAATCCTGGTGGAAGGTATAAAAAAGATTTGCGACACTGTACTTGCGCAAAAAACAATATTTTGCTGGATTCTCAGTGGTCCAATAACCGAAAATGTGGTGTCATTCTCGACACAAGTAGAAGAGTGCTCGAATACAACTCTGAGCTCTCAGCTTAGAAAGTTTTGGGAAGAGGAGGAGATTCCACAACCTCCACAAATTTCCCCTGAAGATCAGGCATGTGAANATGTGGTGTCATTCTCGACACAAGTAGAAGAGTGCTCGAATACAACTCTGAGCTCTCAGCTTAGAAAGTTTTGGGAACAGGAGGAGATTCCACAACCTCCACAAATTTCCCCTGAAGATGAGGCATGTGAGCATATATATGCAACAACAACGACTCGTGCCCCAAACGGTGGATACATTGTGCGACTTCCATTCAAGGAAGAATTTCGAAAAAAGCTGTCTCTGGGCCACTCTCGGTCTGCTGCACTTCAGCAGTTTTTCAGTATGGAGCGATCGCTTCAGAAAAAAGGAGACTTAGCCACAATGAACAATAATGTGTTGCAAGAGTATCTCGACCTCGGTCATATGGAGCACACGAATCCATGCGAGATAATTTCCAATGGCAAATACTTCTCTTTCTACTTGCCACATCATGCGGTCGTCAAACCAGATAAGGTGTCCAAAGTTCGCGTGGTATTCAACGCCTCAAAAACATCTGGTTCAGGAAAATCCCTGAATGACGTGTTGCACACTGGTCCCACACTCCACCCAGATCTCATGCTGCTCATTCTGCAGTAGCGAATGCACAGATTCGTGTTCAATGGCGACATTGAAAAAATGTATCGTCAAATACTCATCCATGAGGACGATAAAAATTTTCAGCGAATCTTATTTCGCACATCGGCTGACTCTCCTGTCACCGATTATAATCTTAAAACCGTAACGTTCGGGGTTAATTGTGCACCATACCTCGCTATCCGTACCCTGGATCAATTAGCAGATGATACGATAGCGACATTTCCCTTGGCTGCCACAATACTTAAAACCGAAACGTATGTGGATGACATCCTATCCGGAAGTCCTGATATTGACAACGCCACTGAATCACTTTTTCAAGTGATCAAAGCGCTTAAGTCAGCTGATTTCATACTCAAGAAACTAACGGCCAATCAGCCGGCCATTTTAGAAAAATTTCCAAAGGAGGATCTTCTCGACTCCAACTTTTTGAAATTTAAGAGCGCTTCCACAACCAAAACTCTTGGTATACAATGGAACGCACTCATAGATAAATTTTCATACACCATTCTGCCTGCATCGACATCGAATGCCGTCACAAAGCGACAAATTTTATCTTCTGTCGCAAAACTATTTGACCCGGCAGGATGGCTATCGCCAGTGGCGTTGATTGGGACGAATGTGCCAAACCTATATCCTTGGCAAAATGGCAACAGTTCGCAGAAAATCTGCCAGCCATTTGCCTCATCGAAATCCCTCGATGGGTTAATTGCACTCTGGGCAAGATACCCAAATCCACGGGTTTTGTAATGCCACGGAAAAAGCAAAGTCGCACCATTGAAGACGGTAAGCTTGCCACGCCTGGAGCTGTGTGGTGCAGTCTTACTCGCAAAACTGGTCGCAACTCTTCGAAAACAGCTCAAATTGGAATCGTGCAACACATTCGTATGGTCAGATTCAGAGATTGTGCTAGCTTGGCTTGAAAAACCACCATGTACATGGAAGACGTATGTATCCAATCGTACCTCCCAAATCCGGGAATATCTTCCAACCGGTATATGGCGCCATGTTGCCAGCCAAGATAATCCAGCCGACCTCGGCACCCGCGGGTGCAAACCGCAGGACTTGGCAAATTCCCCACTCTGGTGGCACAGACCAAAATGGCTCTCTTGCCACATGGATGCATGGCCAAGGTGAAAGGCATGCAGTGCATCTCCACCAGAAAAGCGCAAAGTGGAGGTATATCACGCGCTTGAAGAAGAGGTCGATTTTCTTGATCGCTTTTCTTCTTTCTCTCGAGCACTCCGCGTGACTGCTTACATGTTCCGCTTCGTGAGCAATACCCGCAACAAATTAAAGGGGTTAGCTACAATCACCTATCCGCATCTGACACATAACGAATTTCAATATGCAAAAATTCGTCTTATCAACGCAGCGCAATCACGCAATTTTCCGAGCGAAAAAAGCGCTTTGCAAGATAAAAAGCCACTTAACAAAAAAAGTCCTCTTCTTGTTCTCAATCCTCCTCTTCTTCTTAAATTCCTTAACGAATATTCCGCAGACATTGTCAAAAAATATGCCCCTTAAGGCATCAACTGGCAATATATACCACCCAGCGCCCCCCACATGGGCGGCTTGTGGGAATCTGCAGTGAAAAGCTTTAAAATCCATTTAAAGAAAACCGCTGCAACCCACAAGTTCACTTTCGAAGAATTCACGACGCGTCTGGTGCGAATTGAAGCAGTCCTCAACTCGAGGCCTCTATCCGCACTTTCTCAAGGCCCAGCTGATATGACAGCACTTACTCCGGGTCACTTCCTTCGAGGTGCACCGCTGTTGGCCATTCCCGAGCCTAATGCGGAAAACCTCTCTCTACTAAACCGGTGGGAGAAAGTCAAAGCACTTCACCACCAATTTAGTCGCCGCTGGAAAGAAGATTACCTCAAAGATCCTAAGAAGAGATACAAGTGGAAAACCCCACAACGCGATCCTCCGCCAGGCGACATCGTCGTGATCAAAGAAGATTCACTCCCCCCCACCGAGTGGCGATTGGGACGAATCGAAAACGTTCGCCATGGCCCTGATAACCACATACGTGTCGTGGAAGTCCGTACACAAAATGGAGTTATCACGCGGCCACTTGTCAAAGAGTGCTTCCTTCCAAAAGCATAATAGATAATTCTATACATATTTTCCTTCTGTATATTAAGGGTCTTAACTTCCCGTTTAAACATTGTACCCAAGTACTTCTCGTTTCTCTGCCTTTGCTTCTACTTCCAGATCGAAGACATCATGGCAGCACGGAAGGCGTGCCCCCTGGCTCCAACGGCGGAGACAGACAACTGTCTACAATGCCGGCTCTGCCACCGGTACCACGCGCTCAGGACGTGCCAGGCCTTCAAGGCCATGAAGCCACCGCAGCGATTGGCAGTATCCCGGGTGTCAACTGCCTTGCGCTCACCCACACAACTGGCGAATACGACTCACCAGGCAGCTGCAAGATTTGTGGCTTAGCTGCTGCATGTGGCAGCTAACAGGCCCGCGCGCACAGGCCAACGAAACCAGCAGCCCAAGGTGGGCAGAAGAAGGCGCAGAAGAACCCGCGCAACCAGGCGCCGCAACCGCCGCGCAAGAAGACCGCCCAACGGACGATCGCGCGCACTCCCCAAGGCCTACAAACGGCCAATTTCCAGGGCCGCACCACCCACCGCGTCCTTGGCAACACGATCCGCGCCCTGAAAGAGCTGCAGGAGACGCTCAGAAACGCATTCCTGCAGGGCGGGGACGATGTTTAAGCCGCCGCAGCGGTGTGAAGTCCGAAAAATGATTAACGAGCGCGCACGGCCGCTTCCCATCATCGGGCCAAATGAGAGACCAGTCAGTTCAGCCAAAAACGTCGGACATCGCGCACGCGCCCTAGTAGTGGATGTTTAAATCTAAATATTTAATAAACACGCTCTGTACATACGCAGAAAAACACCAATTGTTGAGCATAAATAAACACAAAAATATTTGTAATTATTATCCGGAACAAAAATCTTTCCTTTATCGGAAAAAGTTTGTGTGTGTAAAGAGGTGAGTGCGAAGGGACCAAGCGAGAATTATTCAGTGCGGTAAATAGCTCGGTATATAGTGGAGTGAATATATGTACATGTCTATATATGCATATATACATACGAATGCAAATATAACAAAGTGCAAAAAGCGGGTTTTGAAAGCATAGTAACTTGCACCGACCAGTAGCGAATCTAGCGGTTACTAACAAACGGAATTCGAGGTAAGAAAAAATTCTCGCATTGAAATGCCTTGAACCTAATCCAGGGCACCAAGAAATTTCTAGTGGCTTGCCTACATGTATACATGCATATATACGGATGAGTACTTGCACTTTAATGCACTCATGTATGTTCATGCAAAGGTGCGCGCAGGCGCAGGTGCATATGTTTGTATGTATGTATGGATGAAGGTTGGTTGCTATACAAAAATGCTCACCCGAACGCGAAGCTTAAGCTACGTTACTAATAACCATTTGTTTATCTTTTCTTTCAGTTCAGTGCAAAAGGACCTCGATAATTTTGAGATTGACCTAGGAGCAACAAGACACATAACCACATGCACCCACACATTACATCCTAGCCAACATACTCATACACTACAGCATATTTATTTACATAGATAATACAATTGGATCAACACCCATACGCACCCCCACTTATCTATGACACCGAGATTGACACACACACGGGTTAAAACAATTAACATCCACACGCACTACAGATTGCATCACACACCTGGATCAACACCCACACGCACCACCGTAAACACGTATCCACAATCAGTACACATCCATCGACACATACAGTATATTTTGCTTAGCTGCACATCCTTCTTTGCACGAAAAACTTGTGCACTTAACCGAAAAAGGCACTTAAGCGAATTTTCTTCACTACTTCAATGGGGAAGGTATCCAATTCCCTATGAAAGCAAATAATGGAGAAGCACTTACCACGTAGAAATTACTGCAAGCGAAATTTTTACCGAATAGTATCTAATTATCTATATAACTACATAAATTTATAGCCATTTTCGTTGTTCTGCGAGATGAACAAAATAAATAAAAAGTTGTAAAATTAGGTAATTGTAGGGCCAGTGCAGGTAAACGTAATACTTTCTTTGATAATTGATACTAGTCGCATATTTTTTAAGGCAGGTATCGCCAATGTACAGGTATGCTAAATGCATCTATCGGAGCAGTTTCCTTATAAATGTTAAAAATAATGCCTCTGATGCGCATTTTGGGGTAGGTATCTTAAATGTGCACTTAAGCATAGAGGCAGCAAAGCAAAATATACTGTATATGTATATACGCATACCTTAAATCTATCGTCCGTCTGCTGATATCAGCTAAAAGAACACGTCAAACAGCGGTTCCTGGTACATAGAGTGGACCAGGTCAACGGCCGCTGATCTGCGAATATACATAAGGGTTTGCAGACTCAACACATCCGGTTGGAAGTGAACATATAACAGCGAGGGAGAATAAGCAGAGGCAGAGCCTGAGGGAAACGAAACAAGTGCAGCGATCGTTCTGTCGGCATCGACGCTAATCGCCGCAGCACCAGCATCACCGGCGAAGAGAGGCCAAGCAGCGGCCCGTCTTTACTAGCTGTTTGCCTTCTCCTTTTTTTATACCTTTCATGAGCATGAAATGGTATTATAACTTTGGTCCGATGTTTGTAAGTACCAGAATAAGAAGAGATAGACCCATTAAAATGTATTGTTAAATGATCAGAACATCGAGCTGAGTCGATTTAGCCATGTCCGTCTGTTTGTCTGCCTGTCTGTCTGTCCGTCTGTTTGTATGCAATCTAGTCTCTCAGTTTTCGAGATATCCGGATGAAATTTGGTAGATGGGTGTATTTTTATAATGTATTAATCATTTGTCGGAACCGGAAGAGTCGGACCACTATAACATATAGCTCCCATACAACTGATTGTTCAGATATGAGATTTTTCGTTATAACTTCTCCACTTATGCAGCTAGGAACATGAAATTTTGAAATACTTCCACCCATTATCAACAGAAAACTTGGATGGAAAATTACAAAGATCGGGACACTATAACCTATAGCTCCCATACTACTGATTGTTCAGATATAAGATTTTTCGTTATAACTCATCCATTTAAGTAGCTAGTAACAGTAAATTTTGCACTGCTGTAACTCATTATCAAAAGAATACTTTCAGTGAAAATGGCGGAGATCGGGTAGGTATAACCTATAGCCTCCATACAACTGATTGTTCAGATATCAGATTTTTTGCCATAACTTCTCCATTTATGCAGCTAGGAACATGAAAATTCTCACCGTTTTCACTCATCATTAACAGAATATTTACAGTGAAAATAACAAAGATCGGGTCACTACAACAAATATCTCCCATTTGTAATGGACGTTTTCCAAAATAAAATCTTTCCCAACAGAATATTTTCATGTCCTTATTCATATGAAGAAAATAAATTTAAAGAGCACTTTAATGTGACCTTTTCCTACACCTTTTCGATATATGGAGCTGTTAAAGCCTTACTGATTTTTTTTTTCATGAATTTGAGTGGCAGACTTTAATTATTATCTCACCTAAAATATTTTTTGCCCCCAATTAGAATTCCTGCAAATTCTCCATTTAAAATATTTCCCTTCTATATTCAACAAACTTTGGCAACTTAGCAGGGGCGTTCTAATTAACATACCCCGAAAATTACCTATATCGATAAAAGGACAAATATCGATTGCAAATCATTACTTGACAGGCGGAAGTAATGTTTTGTCAAATTAGCTTAGGTCGAGTCTTGAAACCTTTATATCCTTCTTTTCTCATCGATCCGTGGAGCAGATAAGACGAAAAAGTTAATATTTAAATCCATATTAATTTATTCAATCAGTAACATAAGTTTTGCTTTCAACAGTTTTCGCTTGCTACGAGCTCGTAAGTATTTAAGTGTAGCTATTTTTTTATTTTCAACCAAGCTGGTTTTAAGCAATCAATTCCTTGTCTTAGGCTTTTTTCTTGAGAAAACGCACATTGACACACGTAGGTGTTGTGAGTATAATTTGCCTGGAAGGTGCACACCAATCTTGATTTTTCAGTGCTTTGTGCACTGCAACTTTGTTGGAAAAGTTGGAGAACTACCAAGGCAAATTAATTAGCATTAGAAGCCGTCACAACATTGCACAAAACCAATACGGGACTTCAAAAGAAGCATTAAAGGCTCTCCCACGCTTTGGACAAATACGATACAGAGCAACAGGCACGCATCAGGCAGAATCCCCAGACCGCTGCTCAGTACAAGCATCGGCTTCGGGAGTGTCTCACCTCGGTAACGTGATAGTTTTAGCGTCGCGAAAGCATTACCAACGCCCGGCGGCAAATTTTCACAAGACAACCCAAAAGTAAAAATAAAAACTACATGGTTTAAAATAGGAAAAGTGCCAAAAAGTAGAAAATATTCAAGCCTACTCAACTGAGCCAAATCGGATATAACTTTTTCCACTCGGCTCGTAAACGTTAAATATAGTAGTAGTGTAAAGGTATATGGAAAGTACAGTGGTGAAATCGTGCAAAAATTGCTCTAATTTCCATAGAAATTTATACAAAAGTTGCATAGGGCGTAAACAGTGCTCAGAGCATAACGAAATTTAAAAGTTGTTCAAAGTGTAAAATGTTCATATGAAATAGTACGTAAGTCAGTTTGTTTAAATTTAGAAAATCGAATGCAAGCTTTTGGTAGTACAGTTTTCCTACTAACGGTAGTGGTGTCGAAAAGTCATACCTCCAAATCGTACGTTCTTCACGCTAACGGCAATATAAATTAAGTATATATAGGGTATTCAAAAAGAAGAAAAATCATTTAAAAATACTTGTTACATAAACATACCAAGAACCGAATTTTGCACGAGTATCATCGATTTGGAAGCGCTTTCAACATCGTCCCGACGTCAAGGCATTGGTGAGTTAACATTTAAATTTTCTTTTATTGTACTATACCATAGCGAGTCTCTGTTAAGCGTACTCAACCGAAAATCTCACGGTTAGCTCATATCACTTAACAGCGGCGCGCTATGTTATTGCCTGTCAAACAGCTTAACACATGCAACGCTACATATATAACGTGTGCAAGTATGTATAAAGAGATTCCCTGAGTTAAGCTGCAGAGCAAATTTTCTTTAGTTTTTTTTTCGATCTCTTTTTCATTCATCGTGCTTTCATTTTTGCTCGAAAAGTTTTCGGCACCGTTACGCTGTTGAAATT
>NW_016159216.1:53339-55735 GCF_001687245.7 Rhagoletis zephyria
AAATCGGATATAACTTTTTCCACTCGGCTCGTAAACGTTAAATATAGTAGTAGTGTAAAGGTATATGGAAAGTACAGTGGTGAAATCGTGCAAAAATTGCTCTAATTTCCATAGAAATTTATACAAAAGTTGCATAGGGCGTAAACAGCGCTCAGAGCATAACGAAATTTAAAAGTTGTTCAAAGTGTAAAATGTTCATATGAAATAGTACGTAAGTCAGTTTGTTTAAATTTAGAAAATCGAATGCAAGCTTTTGGTAGTACAGTTTTCCTACTAACGGTAGTGGTGTCGAAAAGTCATACCTCCAAATCGTACGTTCTTCACGCTAACGGCAATATAAATTAAGTATATATAGGGTATTCAAAAAGAAGAAAAATCATTTAAAAATACTTGTTACATAAACATACCAAGAACCGAATTTTGCACGAGTATCATCGATTTGGAAGCGCTTTCAACATCGTCCCGACGTCAAGGCATTGGTGAGTTAACATTTAAATTTTCTTTTATTGTACTATACCATAGCGAGTCTCTGTTAAGCGTACTCAACCGAAAATCTCACGGTTAGCTCATATCACTTAACAGCGGCGCGCTATGTTATTGCCTGTCAAACAGCTTAACACATGCAACGCTACATATATAACGTGTGCAAGTATGTATAAAGAGATTCCCTGAGTTAAGCTGCATAGCAAATTTTCTTTAGTTTTTTTTTCGATCTTTTTTTCATTCATCGTGCTTTCATTTTTGCTCGAAGAGTTTTCGGCACCGTTACGCTGTTGAAATTGTTTTTTTTTTTTCTGTGCTAACTAAACCAATTCGAATTACTTTTGATATACATATATAATACTTAAAGACATACATAAAAACAATAACCATTTAACTCAATTTTGCAAGTTAGGAATAGTAAATGTATTACCACAAAAGCAAACCAATATGAACACAGAAATCCTCCTCAATATATAATGTATGCTTAGTAAAATATTTACGATTATTTACAGGGTAAACGTAGTAGCTATAAGTTGTAATTAATAATTACCTATTTGAATTTGTTAAATTTTGTTAGAATATAAGACTTGGAACTAATATGGTAAAATTTTTGTTACTTAATTGATTAAATTTGCGTCTTAAATGCTGTTAAGATCTATAAACAATTATAACTTTCAACGACTCTACCTACTAAGTTTTGGGAAACGGTCATCAAAAATTGTTTATCATGAAATTGTTATTATGTATCATATGAAATTATAGTATAAAACATCTATTATGAATTATTAAAGCTAAATTATCTAGTTTCCTTGGTGAGATGTGTCGTTAGGGTAGCGTAATTAGTAGTAGGGGTCTTCAACAGGTCATCCATGTGAAGACCAGGTTGGGAGGGTTTAGACGAGCGAGCAACCCAACATCTTTTATGCTCGTAAGGTAAAGTAAGATACCCCCTTTTTAATTTTCTTATGCTCTTTGACCTTTTCGGTACGGTTGTTTGGCTGTATTAGGTCAGGATCTTATGCTGTTTTTGGTTCCGTTCAATTAATTGTTAAACAACAAATTTTTGTGCTAATAATAGGGACTTTAGGGACTCTGTAATACGGTAATATGAGGTGGTATCCGGTGAAAGGGTCAAAGAACCCACCCACGCCACTGTTTCGTCCGCTGGAATATTACATAAATGGCGCCCAACGTGGGGCAGTCTTGCGTTGAAACTTAAAAAAAAAAAAATTCCGCGAGATTGTCACAACTTTTTGAAATTAATGTTGATAATTGTAACTAACGTAGTGTCAATAAACTGGTCCACTTTTACATTTTTATACTTAATTTATGTACTCAAATATTTCAATACTATATTGAACCTCGCTGGACAGGCGACTAGCTGACTTCAGACCGATTAGCTCGACCGCAAGGCCATCAAAATAGCCTTTGAATTTTTGATGTTTGCTACTAGTTATTGTTTTTATTTGTAATATTAGCTATGTACAATTTATTTTTCATTGCTTGAAGAAAGTTTTCGGTTTACGTGGTACTTCCCTGGAATTACTAATAATTAGCAGCACTTGCAGTATTAGTCCGTTTAGTACTTGTTATTGTCAGAAACAAGCCGAGTGATTCGCAAACAACATTTTCATTTTAAAGTTAAAAAATAGCCCTATTAATAAACCCGTATCTTACTTACCGCCGCTGTGGTGTAGTGGTAAGCAGTGCGCGCTTCCACTCCACAATGCCTGGGTTCAAACCCTGGTCAAAGCAACATCGCAAAAAAATATTGAAAAAAGGTTTTTTCTTAACAGCGGTCGTCCCTCGGCAGGCAATGGCAAACCTCCGAGTGTATTTCTGCCATGAAAAACAGCTTCTCATAAAAATACAATCGCCGTTCGGAGTCGGCGTAAAACTGTAGGTCCCTCCGC
>NW_016159216.1:56535-87180 GCF_001687245.7 Rhagoletis zephyria
GAAAAAAGGTTTTTTCTTAACAGCGGTCGTCCCTCGGCAGGCAATGGCAAACCTCCGAGTGTATTTCTGCCATGAAAAACAGCTTCTCATAAAAATACAATCGCTGTTCGGAGTCGGCGTAAAACTGTAGGTCCCTCCGCTTTGTGTGACAACATCAAGGCGCACGCCACAAATCGGAGGAGAAGCTCGGCCAAACACTAACATATGTGTAAGCGCCAATCTATTATTATTATTATCTTACTTACCGTTTCGGTACCCTACGTCACTCTCACCAAACAGTAAAACTAGAAGTACTATTTCCAACAAATTAAAATTGTTTATAAGATTCCATTTTGAAAATGGCCGTGTTTCGAAGTCAAGAAAACATTGCAGAACTTTCGGCAGTTGCAACAGAAGGATCTTGTGCAATATGCACGCAACCTCTAGAAAGCAACCAAGAATGTCTTTTGACAAGTTGTAATCATGTTTACCATTGCAATTGCATAAAGACATGGTTAACCAACTCCTCGGAATGTCCTTGTTGTAGACAATTATGCCACCTTCGCGATTTACAACCAATTACTATTCATGTTGCGTCTAACGGCGACAGCAACAATCGCTCAAAAAATTCTAATAACAACAATTCCACTCGCCCGAAGGAGAAAAAGCGTTATCATACTCGCTCCCAAAGACAGCTTAATGCTGACGTAACTCAAGCTCCATCTAAAAATGACCAAGCAGGCGTTGCTACAAACTTAACATTACCACTGCTCCAACTCGGAGATACACCAGGCCCACCTACTCATAATACCCGGAATAACAATCAAAATCGTAGTAATACTTTTGGCAGGTCAAATCCAAATTCTCATCAAAATAATCCCAATTGTTTAAATAATGTGAATATTGAACAAATTATAGAAGCTAGTATTAGTATTAATTTAAATATACAATCTACTGCGGCTGCAGCACGTAGAGCTGAACCTGAACCAGTAATTCATGAACGCATCAATGTAAACAACGGAAATAATCGTCACTTTGGGCCAAGTCAATCACAAAATTTTCTAAATAATCCACAAAAAGTAACATTGGCAATTCAAAATTGGAATGTGAAATTCGATGGATCGTCAACTGGATTAAATTGTGAATAATTTCTTTACCGTATACGTACACTTACGGCTGCTAGTCTTGATAACCATTTCGAGTTAGTCTGCAATAATTTGCATATTTTATTAAATGGCAGAGCTAAAGATTGGTACTGGAGGTACCACAAACAGGTACCCAGGATCGAATGGTCTGCTTTTTGTGCCGCTTTACGCTACCAATTTAAAGATTTTCGATCCAGGTATGACATTATGGAAGAAATCCGTAACCAGAAACAAAAACCAAATGAATCATTTGAGGCATTTTATGATGATATTACATCCATAATAGATCGCTTAGCAGAACCAATTGAAGAATCAGAGATAATAGAACTAATTTCTCGTAATTTACGTTCCGATATTCGGCATGAATTGCTATATGTGCCAATTCATTCAATAGCACATTTGCGCATGTTATGTCAAAAGCGCGAAAACTTATTATGTGCAGAAAACACCAGGCGCATACCGCCATCTCGAAACTATGCAACGAACGTGCCAAGGCCCAAAATTTCAATGGTTGACACTCATTCAGACGGGTATGAAATTGTTAATACGGAAGCGGAAGTAGCTGCTTTACATAACACCGATTCAAGCAGACTTATTGTCTGTTGGAATTGCGATGGTAGTGGACACACTTGGGATATGTGTGTGCAAGACCGGAAAATCTTCTGCTATGGATGTGGCGAGAAAAATGTGTATAAGCCACAGTGTAAAAATTGTATTGCTAAGAAGGCAAAAAACCCCTCAACGAGGCCATTCGAACCTCGAGTGGCTTCGTAACGCCTTTGGATACACCTTCTGAAGTTTTACCGGCTAGCTCAGCAAATCCCGAGTTTAGCAATTATAAAATTCTCAAACGAGAATCGAATGAATATACTTTTAACCGTCAAATTTTCCCAATTAGACCATTACATGAGAAATGGCGAGATTACAATGAGATTCGAAATCGTATTTTTGCAGGTGAAGATTCCATTAAAAAAATTAAGCGTTCAACGCTTAGATTACGCAACTTTTGGAAAGCTTTACGTGAAAATAGAACAAAATTAGTTTCAACTGTAATAACTGATTAATCAGGAAATATGTATTTTGCAGAAGTGGAGTTTTTAAATTTCCAGGAATTAGGATTGCTTGATACTGGTGCTAATATCAGTGTTATAGGCCCAGATTTGGCTAAAACTGATTTTTCACATATTCCCACATTTCGCAAGGTGTCGTCTTCGGCCGCCACTGCAGATGGGAGAGCACACGCAATTGTTGGTACAATTATCGTAGACATGAAATACGGGACAGAAGTGAAATCCATTAAATTACATATTATGCCATCATTGTCTAGAAGGCTTATCTTGGGTGTAAACTTCTGGAAAGAGTTTCGATTAGCTCCCAATATCATTACAGCCATTTCTTCGTCTGATGAAAATGCCACCACAACTCCTGCTGATGAGAAATGTTATCCTTTAACTGTTAACCAAAGAAAACAGCTGGAGGCTGTGAAGTCTTTATTTCCCAACTTCGAAACGCAGGGTTTAGGTAAAACTAAGTTAATCAGGCACGAAATCGATATCGGAAATGCGAAACCCGTGAAGCAAAGGTTTTATCCTATGTCGCCTGCTGTCGAATTGTTAATGTTTAAGGAAATCGACAGGATGCTCGCATTAGATGTAATAGAAGAGGCAACAAGTCCGTGGAGTTCGCCTATGCGTTTGGTGATCAAACCAGGCAAAGTGCGTTTATGCTTGGATGCGCGTAAGGTAAACGAAGTAACCAAAAAAGACGCTTACCCGTTACCTTCACTTGAGGGCATTTTCGCTCGCTTACCAAAGGCCAACTTAATTTCGAAATTAGACCTCAAAGATGTGTACTGGCAAATACCGCTTTCTGAGGAATCGAAGCCCATTACTGCTTTCACCATACCAGGACGCCCTTTATATCAATTCACTGTTATGCCGTTTGGGTTGTGTAATGCACCCCAAACTATGTGCCGCCTGATGGATCAGCTTATACCACCAGATCTGAGGCATTGCGTGTTTGGCTATCTGGACGACTTGTGTGTTGTATCTGACAGTTTCGAAACGCATTTAGGCATACTGGTAAGAATCGCGGAGCAATTTCGTAAGGCCAACCTCACTCTCAATATCGGTAAAAGAAAATTTTGTGTGACGCAGGTTAAATACCTTGGTTACGTAATAGGTAACGGTGGCGTGGCAACAGATCCGGGGAAAATACAGTCGATACTTGCGTGGCCCGTACCAAAGAACCTTAAACAAGTTCGGGGATTTCTCGGCTTAGCCGGTTGGTACCGACGCTTTATCGAAAACTTTTCTGATGTCACTTTTCCGATAACCGAAGTTGTGTCTACGAAGAAGAAATTTGTCTGGACCGACTCTGCGCAAAAAGCTTTTGAAAATATTAAAACCCTATTGACCATAGCACCAGTTTTGCAAAACGCCGATTTTTCGAAGAAATTTTTTCTTCATTGTGATGCTAGCGATTTTGGCATTGGCGCTGTACTCACTCAAATTTCAGACGATGGCGCCGAACGTCCTGTGGCCTTCATGTCCAAAAAACTTAACACCGCGCAACGCAACTATAGCGTAACGGAACGCGAGTGCTTAGCTGCAGTTGAGGCCATAGAGAGGTTCAGATGCTACCTGGAGCTGCAGGAGTTTGAGGTGATCACTGACCACTCAAGCTTAGTCTGGCTTATGAGACAGCAAAATCTAAAAGGTCGCTTAGCACGCTGGGTGTTGAGACTGCAACCGTATAAATTTTCGATAAGTCACAGAAAAGGAAAGGATCACGTTGTACCAGACGCATTGTCGCGAATGTATGCTGACGAAGTTTGTAGCCTGGAAAGTTGCACACCAGAAATAGATTTGGGTTCTCCTCATTTTACCAGTCCTGAATATGAAACTTTAAAAATGAAATTTCTCGCCAACCAGACAAAGTATCCGGATATCAAAGTAGTTTAAAAGTACTTATACATACGCACGGAGCACTATCAAGGCGTTGAAGTGCAAGAGCAACACGCGTGGAAATTATGGATTCCTTCACAGATGAAAACAGATGTCCTTTCACGTGCCCATGACAATGTGGTCGCGGCGCATGGAGGTACGGCGAAAACGCTTGACCTATTAAGAAGGTATTTTTATTGGCCAGGCATGGTTAAAGATGTAAGAGATTATGTGAGAAACTGCGAAATTTGCAAGGCAACTAAAGCGCCAAATGTCTGCTTAAAACCTCCAATGGGTCACATGGCAATGTCTGATCGTCCATTTCAACGACTCTATATAGATCTTTTAGGGCCATACCCGCGAAGCAAGCAAGGTAATATAGGACTGTTGATAGTTTTAGACTATTTGACGAAATTTCATTGGTTATGCCCATTGAAGAAATTTACTTCATTAAAAATTGAAGATTTCTTGACTAAGCAAATTTTTCATATTTATGGCGTACCGGAAGTCATCATAAGCGATAACGGTTCCCAATTCAAATCAAACGATTTTCAAGCCTTGCTTACCAAATTTGGTATTAGACATATACTTACGGCCTTATACTCCCCGCAATCCAACGCTTCCGAGCGTGTGAACCGCTCGCTGATTGCCGCAATAAGGGCCTTTTTGAAACAAGACCATCGGGAATGGGATGTAAATATCAGTTCCATTAGTTGCGCCTTGCGCAACTCATTGCATCAATCCATTTCATGCTCCCCATACCATGCTTTGTATGGTTTTGACATGGTTACACACGCATCAACTTATCCACTTTTAAGAACCTTAAATCTTCTGGATGAACCTGTATCTGTTATTGCACGTGATGATCAACTCCAACTGCTAAGAAAAGATTTGCGGAAAAACCTCGAGAAAGCGTATAATCAAAATGTTAGCCAATACAACTTGCGAGATAAACCAGTAACATATCGCGTTGGACAAGAAATTTTTCGCAGGAATTTTGCACAGAGTAGCCAAGAGAAGAAATTTAATGCCAAGCTGAGCCCTATGTTCATCAAAGCACGAATTAGGGATAGAGTCGGATCGCATTATTATATTCTGGAAGATATTCAAGGCAGACTAATAGGTACCTATCATGCCAAGGACATACGGTCATAAACGTTCTTTTTTCCAGCTAATTTTCCTGTTGAAAACACCGTAAAATTATCTGGTTTGTAATGGACGTTTTCCAAAATAAAATCTTTCCCAACAGAATATTTGCATTGGCCTTATTCATATGAAGAAAATAAATTTAAAGAGCGCTTTAAAGTGACCTTTTCCTACACCTTGTCGATATATGGAGCTGTTAAAGCCTTACTGATTTTTTTTTCATGAATTTGAGTGGCAGACTTTAATTATTATCTCACCTAAAATATTTTTTGCCCCCAATTAGAATTTCTGCAAATTCTCCATTTAAAATATTTCCCTTCTAGATTCAACAAACTTTGGCAACTTAGCAGGGGCGTTCTAATTAACATACCCCGAAAATTACCTATATCGATAAAAGGACAAATATCGATTGCAAATCATTACTTGACAGGCGGAAGTAATGTTTTGTCAAATTAGCTTAGGTCGAGTCTTGAAACCTTTATATCCTTCTTTTCTCATCGATCCGTGGAGCAGATAAGACGAAAAAGTTAATATTTAAATCCATATTAATTTATTCAATCAGTAACATAAGTTTTGCTTTCAACAGTTTTCGCTTGATACGAGCTCGTAAGTATTTAAGTGTAGCTATTTTATTATTTTCAACCATGCTGGTTTTAAGCAATCAATTCCTTGTCTTAGGCTTTTTTCTTGAGAAAACGCACATTGACACACGTAGGTGTTGTGAGTATAATTTGCCTGGAAGGTGCACACCAATCTTGATTTTTCAGTGCTTTGTGCACTGCAACTTTGTTGGAAAAGTTGGAGAACTACCAAGGCAAATTAATTAGCATTAGAAGCCGTCACAACATTGCACAAAACCAATACGGGACTTCAAAAGAAGCATTAAAGGCTCTCCCACGCTTTGGACAAATACGATACAGAGCAACAGGCACGCATCAGGCAGAATCCCCAGACCGCTGCTCAGTACAAGCATCGGCTTCGGGAGTGTCTCACCTCGGTAACGTGATAGTTTTAGCGTCGCGAAAGCATTACCAACGCCCGGCGGCAAATTTTCACAAGACAACCCAAAAGTAAAAATAAAAACTACATGGTTTAAAATAGGAAAAGTGCCAAAAAGTAGAAAATATTCAAACCTACTCAACTGAGCCAAATCGGATATAACTTTTTCCACTCGGCTCGTAAACGTTAAATATAGTAGTAGTGTAAAGGTATATGGAAAGTACAGTGGTGAAATCGTGCAAAAATTGCTCTAATTTCCATAGAAATTTATACAAAAGTTGCATAGGGCGTAAACAGCGCTCAGAGCATAACGAAATTTAAAAGTTGTTCAAAGTGTAAAATGTTCATATGAAATAGTACGTAAGTCAGTTTGTTTAAATTTAGAAAATCGAATGCAAGCTTTTGGTAGTACAGTTTTCCTACTAACGGTAGTGGTGTCGAAAAGTCATACCTCCAAATCGTACGTTCTTCACGCTAACGGCAATATAAATTAAGTATATATAGGGTATTCAAAAAGAAGAAAAATCATTTAAAAATACTTGTTACATAAACATACCAAGAACCGAATTTTGCACGAGTATCATCGATTTGGAAGCGCTTTCAACATCGTCCCGACGTCAAGGCATTGGTGAGTTAACATTTAAATTTTCTTTTATTGTACTATACCATAGCGAGTCTCTGTTAAGCGTACTCAACCGAAAATCTCACGGTTAGCTCATATCACTTAACAGCGGCGCGCTATGTTATTGCCTGTCAAACAGCTTAACACATGCAACGCTACATATATAACGTGTGCAAGTATGTATAAAGAGATTCCCTGAGTTAAGCTGCAGAGCAAATTTTCTTTAGTTTTTTTTTCGATCTCTTTTTCATTCATCGTGCTTTCATTTTTGCTCGAAGAGTTTTCGGCACCGTTACGCTGTTGAAATTTTGTTTTTTTTTTTTCTGTGCTAACTAAACCAATTCGAATTACTTTTGATATACATATATAATACTTAAAGACATACATAAAAACAATAACCATTTAACTCAATTTTGCAAGTTAGGAATAGTAAATGTATTACCACAAAAGCAAACCAATATGAACACAGAAATCCTCCTCAATATATAATGTATGCTTAGTAAAATATTTACGATTATTTACAGGGTAAACGTAGTAGCTATAAGTTGTAATTAATAATTACCTATTTGAATTTGTTAAATTTTGTTAGAATATAAGACTTGGAACTAATATGGTAAAATTTTTGTTACTTAATTGATTAAATTTTCGTCTTAAATGCTGTTAAGATCTATAAACAATTATAACTTTCAACGACTCTACCTACTAAGTTTTGGGAAACGGTCATCAAAAATTGTTTATCATGAAATTGTTATTATGTATCATATGAAATTATAGTATAAAACATCTATTATGAATTATTAAAGCTAAATTATCTAGTTTCCTTGGTGAGATGTGTCGTTAGGGTAGCGTAATTAGTAGTAGGGGTCTTCAACAGGTCATCCATGTGAAGACCATGTTGGGAGGGTTTAGACGAGCGAGCAACCCAACATCTTTTATGCTCGTAAGGTAAAGTAAGATACCCCCTTTTTAATTTTCTTATGCTCTTTGACCTTTTCGGTGCGGTTGTTTGGCTGTATTAGGTCAGGATCTTATGCTGTTTTTGGTTCCGTTCAATTAATTGTTAAACAACAAATTTTTGTGCTAATAATAGGGACTTTAGGGACTCTGTAATACGGTAATATGAGGTGATATCCGGTGAAAGGGTCAAAGAACCCACCCACGCCACTATTTCGCTAGCTTATATATGGGTCCCGCCGACCTAACCCACCGTGACAAGTTTCATTTAACCTCTCGGTCGTAACCCAACGAATTCGTGTACCGAAAATCGTCCGCTGGAATATTACACATTCAACTGATTGTTCAGTTATGAGAATTTTCGTTATGACTGCTCGATTTATGCAGCTAGGAACATGAAATTTTGCAGTACTTCCAACTATTACCAACAGAATTCTTACAGTGAAAATAACAAAGATCGGGTCACTTTTACATATAGCTCCCATACAACTGATGGTTCAGACATGAGATTCTTTGTTATAACTTCTAAATATATGCAGCTAGAAACATTATATTTCGCACTATTTTCACTCATTATGAACAGATAGTTTACAGTAAAATTAACAAAGATCGGGTTACTGTAACTTATTTATTTCCTCTATATAACTGATTGTTCAGATATGGGGTTTTAATGTAAAACTAATTTATTTGGACAGCGAAAACCGATAAATTTCGTAAGCTATTGTATAAATAATAATACAAAGTCTACTGAGAAAATTGTCAAAATCTATGCTGTATAAGCCTTACCTCGTATACCATTGATTGTTCCTATACCAGTTTTTGCGATATATCTCCTTTATGTAGGAAGCTAAACCCATTAAATTGTTTTACCGGTTTACATACCGATCAAACAGCAGTGAAAATCACTTTGATTGGTGCTATGTAAGGTATATCTTCCATACCTCTGATTGTTTAGATAAGATTTTTTATATATGTAACTCCTCTATATATGTGTGCTGTGTATATATATATACATTTTTTCAAATGCAGTAATCTGTTAAAGTAAAGTTTTCAGGTGTTCATGAAAGGTATGAAGCCTTCGGCATAGCCGAAGGCAGCGCTGCTCNAACAGCAGTGAAAATCACTTTGATTGGTGCTATGTAAGGTATATCTTCCATACCTCTGATTGTTTAGATAAGATTTTTTATATATGTAACTCCTCTATATATGTGTGCTGTGTATATATATATACATTTTTTCAAATGCAGTAATCTGTTAAAGTAAAGTTTTCAGGTGTTCATGAAAGGTATGAAGCCTTCGGCATAGCCGAAGGCAGCGCTGCTCTTACTTGTTTTTTTTTGCCTACATACCAACATACATATAAATTGTTGTTAGGGTTTCTCATAGTTTAGTTTCTTTTACTTATGCATACCTACGCATGTACATACATATGTACATAGATATGAGGCGTTTCTAGGATTTATTTTGCATAGGGCAAGTAATTTTTTTTTTTTTTTTTTTTTCGTAGGAGAGGGAAACGCTTTATGCACTGGCCGGGGGCGCTAGTCTCTATACTACCTTCGCCGAGTGTGGGACTCCCACCGAAGCGTGTTGGGCTACCCACTAAAACCCAAACTCCCACCGCCCGCGCAAGAATCCCGCATCTGGCACCGCAATTCTGCATGTCTTCAGATGCAGGAGCGCGCTGTTAGAGCCTTGGGGCTGCTCTTTTGTAGGGGCGTTTCATTCGGGTGTCCTCAGTAGACAACCGTCCTCTCGTTTGCAGCGGAGTACGAATTTCACGTATCTCGCAACTGCTTCCCACTTTTCTGCGCTGGAAATCATTATCCCAACTATGTTGTCCGGAGTAATGTCTCCGTGTCTTTCTTCCAACATTCTGCGCGAAATCAAGAAGTGTTCGCAGGTGAAGAATGTGTGGTACACGTTATCTTCGACGTTTCCACAGTAGTGACAGAACGGTGAGTCCACCCTTCCCATTCTATGAAGATATTCTCGGAAGTAACCATGACCGGTGAGGAATTGCGTCAGGTAGAAATCGACTTCCCCATGTGGTCTGTTCAGCCATGTTTGAAGGTCGGCTATCAGGGAGTGTGTCCATCGACCTTTTGTGCTCGCGTTCCAGTTTTGTTGCCACTGCTGGATCAGTTGCTCGCGCGCCCTTGCCGCGGCAGCTGCTCGACCTATCTCGGCACTGAGATTGTAAATCTCTTTTCGCTCGTAAGCAAGTAGCTCAATTGGCATGACGCCAGAAATAACTAGAACCGCGTCCGCGGACACTGTACGGTATGCAGAAGCAATGCGTAGTGCCCCTCTGCGCTGTACCGAAGACATTTGAACCCGGTATTTTTTGACTTTCAATGCGTCAGCCCATATTTCTGCCCCGTACAGGAGCACCGATTGGACCGCTGTCATCAGAAGCTTCCTGCGGCATGGCTTCGGGCCGCCCACGTTTGCCATCAGCCGGCTTAGAGCCGCCGTGCTCTGCGCAGCTTTTTCACATACTCCATGGATGTGTTCCCAGAATGTGAGTTTGCTGTCAAGCTTCACCCCTAGGTATTTTGTAGACCTAGAAGTCGTCACGGGTTGAGGTCCGACCATTATATTTATAATTGTTGGGATCCGTTTCCTGGTGAGGAGCACGATCTCCGTTTTGGCTGTAGCCAATTGCAGACCGTGATCGCTCATCCATCCACTGACGTTGCGCATGACCTGGTTTAGCTTGAGCTGTGCTAGCTGGACATTTCTTGCTGTTATGACGGCTGCCACGTCGTCCGCGAAGGCGACAAGGAAGGCGCTCTCCGGCATTTCCGTGCGCAACAGACTGTCATACGTGGCGTTCCAGAGGTCCGGGCCAAGTACAGACCCCTGTGCCGCTCCGCCGGTTATACGTCTCTTTCTCTGACCTTGTGTTGTGTCGTACAAAAGCCAACGGTCTCTGAGGTAGTCCCGGATCATATCTAGCAAGTATGTTGGAACCTTGAATGACCGTTCCAAGGCCTCCAGCATATCGTCCCATCTTGCCGAGTTGAAGGCGTTCTTGACGTCCAGTGTGACTAGCAGCACTATTGGCCGCGCCTGGTGGCAGGCTTCTTCGGCCTTATGTACCGCCTCGACTACTTCGCCAATTGCTCCTATAGTTGAGTGTCCCTTCCTGAAGCCATGTTGTCGGGGTGAAAGGCCTCCCTCGCTTTCTATGGCTGACGTCAAGCGTATTTTGAGCAGACTCTCCATCATTTTGCCTGCTGTGTCTAGCATGCAGAGTGGCCGGAAGGATGAAGGAGAGTTTGGGTCCCCTTTGCCCTTGGGTATAAGCACCAGTCTCGCCTTCTTCCATTGGCTTGGGAAAACCCGGGCCCTAAGGCAGCTGTTGTACATGTTAAGCAGAAGATCAGGGCTCGTTTCCGCTGCTAACCTGATTGCCTCCGCTGGTATGCCATCTGGGCCTGGAGCCTTGCCGGCTTTCATGCTTCGCAGGGCTAGCTTCAGCTCGTCTGTCGAAAACAGTGGTGCCTCGGCTTGCTCCTCGACGAACACTGTGTCGGCTCTTAGTGGGTGTGTGGGAAATAGCGCATCCACTATATTCTTAACTCGGGCCTCATCCATCGCCTGTGATGATGTATGGAACTTTTTCATCACTATTTTGTATCCCTGGCCCCAGGGATCGCGATCCACTTCGTCGCATAGCGCTTTCCAGCAGTTCCGTTTGCTCTTCTGTATCTCGGCCCCAAGTGCTTTCTTTGCGCTTTTGTAGGCTGCTGCTCTGGTCAGCGCCTCGGGTCTACCACGAGCGCGCGTTGCGAGTCTCCGCATTCTATGGCAGGCCCTTCGCAGCTCAGCAATTCGGTCATTCCACCAGTATACCTGCTTTTTACCTGACCATGCTCTCCTCTGTGGCATTGAGGCTTTGCATGCCCGGTGAATGCAGCGCATAGTTTCTTCGACCAGCTTAGTACAAGACTCCCTGTTGTGGATCTCTCCCGTTGTGGGTGAAATGCCTTGGGAATCTGCTAGGAGTGACGTATCGAACTTGCGAACATCGACCCTAGACGGGTTCCATCCTGGTTTCCTGCGAGGGATACTACGTGTTTGCCCTCGCGTGATGTCAGTGACTTGGAAGGTGATGTAGTTGTGGTCGCTACCACTCAGGTCTTCCATCACTCTCCATCCGTCAGCCCTTCGGAGAAGGCTTTCTGAGACCAGGGTTATGTCGGGGATAGAGTATCCAAAACCCGGCCTTCGATATGTAGGGGTCGTTCCGGTGTTGAGGATGGTCAGGCCAATGCGGGCTGCCATTTCAAGGACCAGTCTTCCCCTGGTGTTTGTTTGGGGCATACCCCATTCCACGCCTCTTGCGTTGAAATCTCCAGCAACAATTATGTGGCCGGTTATATCGCGCAATTCGTCTTCAAGGTCTTCGAGCTTTCCCCTGAAGACAGGGACTGTGTCGTTTGGAGACAGGTAGCAGCTCACCACAGTGATTTGCGCCATTTTAACCCAGACGTAGCAGCGTCCTACCCCGCTGCTCTCTGCGCGATGGTTGGGGTTAGCAATCCATATCGCGGCCGAGCCTGATTGGTCAACATGCCAGGTTTCTTTTGTTCTATAGGGTTCACTGATGATGACAGCGTCTGCTCTTTGTTCAAGAACCAATTGGTCCAGCAGGTCATCAGCTACCCTACTCCTGTTCATATTGCCTTGTATAAATTTAATCATATTCTCCCAAGCTTTGTCTTAGCCTCAGCAAGGGCATCCCTGAAGGCCTTGCACGCTCCCGACCCGGGCAGGTGATGGGAATTTTTCTGTCCATCTCCTGCCGAGCACAGGTAGCAGCTTGGGCTTTCTTTACACGCAGAGGCTATGTGGCCCTGCTGACCACATTTCCAGCATGAACTGCTTCTGTCTGGGCCTTTGCATGCCGCCTTTTTGTGGCCATACCCCAGACAGCGGAAACACCTTTGGACATCCGCGCGCTCTCGGACGCGGCAGATAATCCAACCTACTCGCAGCTTCCCCTTTTCAATAAGAGTCCGGCCTGGCAGTTCATCGATTTCCACCACGGCCATTCTTTGTTCTCGCGAGTTTACAGCGAGGAGAGAGACGCGAAGTTGGCCATTCATCTTGTCTCCTAACTCCCCGCGTATAGCGTTCTCCACTTCTGGGGCCGTGGTTAGGCAGTCCATGCCCAGAACTTCTAGACGTAAACGTCTAGTGAGAATACGGGCGTCTCCAAGCTGGCCAATGGCAGTGCACACATTTTCCTTAAATGCTGTGTGGTTGCCACAGCGCTCCATTTCGATGAGCACGCCGCCTTCGCGGGTTTTCCGAACAGATCGAATTACGGTCTCCGTCTTCTCGGGTTGGAGCTTACCGCGTATCGTTCCCAGCACCTCTGCATAGGTTTTGCCTTCAGCTGGCTTAATTATTAATTTGGCGAGACTCTTCTTTTTTCTCACCCTCTTCTTTTTTTTGCGGCTGGTCGCCTCGCCCTTATTGACCAAGGGTTCACCTGGCGCTGGCCCTGGCTTGGGCTTTCTGCTTTTTCCAACCGTTTTCCATTGATTGTCTGGTACGGTTTTCTGTGCATTGTTGTTATTATTGCCATTATTATTAGGATTATTAATAATAATGTTTTTACTACTATTATTATTATTAGCAGTAGTATTTTTCTTCTTTTCCGGCTCGCCTGTAGGGGAGTCGGATCGAGTTCGACCTCTCTTTTGCGAGCCAGGGCCAGCCTTCCGCAGCTCGGAAAGGGTAGGCCCCTTCCGGCGCTGCTCTCGGAGGTAGCTTAATATATTTAAGCTCTCCTCGATTTGGGCCATACCTGTTTTTATGTCCATGGACACATTCTTTTGCTTAGACACAGCGCTCTGCATCTTCTTCAGGACGAGCCGAATCTGGGCCAATTGCTCATCTTCATTGCCTTCGCAAGTTCCCAAGCTTGCGGTGACATGCTTGTCGCTGTTTGCAGCAGCCGGCGTTTGAAGACGACTATCCCGGCTGCCGGGAGTTGCCGTTTGGCAAGGTGTAGCCTTCTGCGCCACGCCGGCGGCTTTCTCCGTGCTCGTGGTGCCGGAATTTGCCTGCAGAGGAGTTTGTGGCGGGGAGCGCACGACTCTACTGCTCTTCCTGAATGCGCTGCATTCTTCCTCCGTATCATCGACGTTCGTTTCGTTTATTGGTTTTGTTTTAATCATTTTCAGTCAATTGGGTCTCCGCTTCAAGCCGCTATCTCCACACGTAGCACAGTCGCTTTTAAGTGTCCCGAAGTTCCCTTCTCTCAAAGGAGCAGGCCATCGCGAGGGTTGACACAAGTCCTTATGGGATATTGTGTTCAGAGCCAAGACAGCGCAAAACCAGGAGTAAATCTCAACTGGACCTGTGCGGCCAACTAAATGGCGACGTGTATTGAACGTACTTGAAGACCTGCCAGGGTTTTAACGAGACGGAGGCGATTGCAGCATTAGCCCACCAGCCATTTCTGTGAGGTGTCACCCTCACATACTAAAGTGGCGGAATACTGCTCTCGCCAGCCCAATATCAGACTAATCGTATACATGCTCCAGTATGCCATGAACAGGATCTAACTGGTCTCAATCCTGGGATGCTTTTTGGTTGGTGTGTCAGGCTCGGCTTTGGGGTGCCTTCTAGGGGCAACAATGCGCCAGGAAGTGGTAACCAAAATTTGAGCTTTGGCAAAATGATCGCGGTTTTTGGTGGAGCAGCTACTCAAGCTACCGTGTGAGTGGTCCAGCACCACACATACGTGAGGTTTGTAGCATGCCGCCACAGGAGATAGCTTGTATATATTTGGGTTTGAAGGGAAAGTGTGGCAGCCTCGTTCGGAGCTAGTACTATGTGCGTTGTTGTGTCACACTTGCTAAACGATAAGGGGGAATAGTTGACTCAGACCTTGAACTGTAGACATACGGACTAAACACTCTCACCATGACCTCGCCAAGGCAACACCGTACACACACCAAAGCAAATACATATAAAGAAGTATATATAAAATAAATAGCGTGATTTATAATTATAATTATTATAATCAAACCCCATTTGTAACAAAAATTAATAAAGGTTTTTCCTGAAAAAAAGGTATAAAACTCAAACCCCTCTGAATTTTAATTGAATTTATTTGCACTATCTACTTTATTTTAGTTTTTTCAATTATCAACAATTGTATATTTTAAATCATATTTTTAGCATTACCAGCAATACATAACTATATATACTTTTATTTGCATTTCTTTATACTTTGGATTTAAATACATATACTATTTTATTGCATTTTTTTTATTTGCGTATACCCGTACTATTTTTTTAAGTTGAATTGAATTTTGCCTAATCTATTCGTTTTATTACATTTAATTGAGTTAAGAATTTTGAAGTTTTTGCCGGTTTTTGAGAAAATTAAAGGTTGAGTTAATACTGCTGAAGTCTAATTTTTGTCTACATTTTCTTGTTGGCCGTTGAATTGAAATTAAGATCTTTACTGAACTATTATTGGAAATTCATCAATTATTCACAAAAAAAGGGCATTCTCTTATTTTGTTCAGCACCTTATTAACATTTAATTTTGGTTTACTTTATAATATTTTTTGAATTACCTACTCGGTATGACAAGTGGATACCTAGTATAAGCTCCTTTTTATAATTTATTTTAATTATATTTCTACTTTTGCATGTTTTATAATTTATATTGATGCATTTATTTATTTAAATTTTTATTTATTTTTTTTTTCATTATTATTTCCATGCACATACATTGCTTGTTTGAATTCGAATTGAAACATATTTTATGTGCATTTGAATTGAAGCTTCGCGCTCATTAATTGATTTAAATTGATTTTTTTGAACCTTACTGAAATTATATACGGAATATTTGGATTTACGATCGCGTTTTTGGAGTATTTAGTAGAGTTTACAGCAGCGAACTTGTTAAAGTCAGTTTGCTTTAAGCGTGAATGGAAGATCGAGGGGGTGAAGGAGTAGTGCCTGGAGGATTAGGGTTGTTTAATTCGAATCGCAGGATTACGCGAAGTGCGGCAAGAACATTAGAAAACCAGCTAGTCGGATCCCTGTTTACACAGATATCGACGAGATTCTGCAAATGTCGGAGGAAGAGCAAAACTCAGGGGGGTGTGCACCACTCATCGACCCTGGAGCTGGGGGTTCGAAGTCCACAGGTGATGGACCCATTGCATCCGCAACCAGCATTGAACAGCTGAGCCGCATGATGGCAATGATGGCGCAACAAAATGATATGGTTGCTCAGTGCATGAATGAGGACCGTCACATGCGAGACGATGTGTAGACCCTCAACAACCGGGTGGCTGAGGTGGAAACTTCTAAGAGGGCATATAACAGCCGCCCAACCATGGCGTCCACTCCAGGAGGGAGAAGCGAGCGACCAGCAGCAACCGAGAGACATGGCGACGATGGAGGCGCTGGAGCTACGAGCCACTCAAGCACGCGAAACGAACCGAAGGCCGGAAAAAAATTGGATTTGGAGAAGTGGCATATTAAGTTTGTTGGGACCAGCAAAGTAATAACCGTAGAAAGCTTTGTCTTTACGGTAGAAAAAATGAGGGAGCAACATAACATTTCGTATTTCCAATTATTTACCGATTTCCACTACCTAGTCGCCGGCAACGCTCTGAAATGGTATTGGCAAGTATTAGAAGACCATGCTGATGATCCCGAGTTCGGATACTTTGAACTCAAGGCAGAGATGCTTTTATTTAACTTTACTTGTATGTATGTATGTATGTATGTATGTATCTTTGTATGTGCTGGAACTTTGCATTCAATATTTAACAAACTTCCCGATGAGCTACAGACTTGAAACTTCAAACTTAGCTCAGAACTCGAGGAAAATACAATTTTCATGGGCATGAGTGACTTCTTCGGCTGAGTCATCCCCTATAAAAACCGCGGAGGTAGCTCGAAGTAGTCATTAGAAAGTGGTGATCTTATATCAAGTGTCGCCAGTGCTCAAAGTTTGGGAAAGTTTAATAGTGCGGTAAATAGCTCGGTATATAGTGGAGTGAATATATGTACATGTGTATATACGCATATATACATACGAATGCATATATAACAAAGTGCAAAAAGCGGGTTTTGAAAGCACCGTAACTTGCACCGACCAGTAGCGAATCTAGCGGTTACTAACAAACGGAATTCGAGGTAAGAAAAAATTCTCGCATTGAAACGCCTTGAGCCTAATCCAGGGCACCAAGAAATTTCTAGTGGCTTGCCTACATATATACACGCATATATACGGATGAGTACTTGCACTTTAATGCACTCATGTATGTTCATGCAAATGTGCGCGCAGGCGCAAGTGCATATGTTTGTATGTATGTTTGGATGAAAGTTGGTTGCTAAACAAAAATGCTCACCCGAACGCGAAGCTTAAGCTACGTNCGCCTTGAGCCTAATCCAGGGCACCAAGAAATTTCTAGTGGCTTGCCTACATATATACACGCATATATACGGATGAGTACTTGCACTTTAATGCACTCATGTATGTTCATGCAAATGTGCGCGCAGGCGCAAGTGCATATGTTTGTATGTATGTTTGGATGAAAGTTGGTTGCTAAACAAAAATGCTCACCCGAACGCGAAGCTTAAGCTACGTTACTAATAACCATTTGTTTATCTTTTCTTTCAGGTCGCCAGCACCTATGTAAGTGCAAAAGGACCTCGATAATTTTGAGATTGACCTAGGAGCAACAAGACACATAACCACATGCACCCACACATTACATCCTAGCCAACATACTCATACACTACAGCATATTTATTTACATATGTAGATAATACAATTGGATCAACACCCATACGCACCCCCACTTATCTATGACACCGAGATTGACACACACACGGGTTATAATAATTAACATCCACACGCACTACAGATTGCATCTCATACCTGGATCAACACCCACACGCACCACCGTAAACACGTATCCACAATCAGNTGTAGATAATACAATTGGATCAACACCCATACGCACCCCCACTTATCTATGACACCGAGATTGACACACACACGGGTTATAATAATTAACATCCACACGCACTACAGATTGCATCTCATACCTGGATCAACACCCACACGCACCACCGTAAACACGTATCCACAATCAGTACACATCCATCGACACATATATGTATATACGCATGCCTTAAATCTATCGCCCGTCTGCTGATATCAGCTAACAGAACACGTCAAACAGCTGTTCCTGGTACATAGAGTGGACCAGGTCAACGGCCGCTGATCAGCGAATATACATAAGGGTTTGCAGACTCAACGACAGCCGGTTGGAAGTGAACATATAGCAGCGTGGGAGAATAAGCAGAAGCAGAGCCTGAGGGAAACGAAACAAGTGCAGCGATCGTTCTGTCGGCATCGACGCTACTCGCCGCAGCACCAGCATCACCGGCGAAGAGAGGCCAAGCAGCGGCCCGTCTTTACTAGCTGTTTGCCTTCTCCTTTTTTTTTTCCTTTCATGAGCATGAAATGGTATTATAACTTTGGTCCGATGTTTGTAAGTACCAGAATAAGAAGAGATAGACCCATTAAAATGTATACTTAAATGATCAGAACGGCGAGCTGAGTCGATTTAGCCATGTCCGTNTGTAGGATTTATTTTGCATAGGGAAAGTAATTTAGTTCATTTATTTATGCATAAATTATTATTTTTTTCTTATTATTACCTACCACTAGTTCACTTTGTTTTTTTGTTGCAATATTTTTATATTCTGGCATTCCGCTTTTGCTTTTTACTTGTGCCAGGTTTCTTTGAATTATAAATCAATAATTAGTAATT
Organism: Rhagoletis zephyria; assembly: GCF_001687245.7. NCBI lineage: Eukaryota > Metazoa > Arthropoda > Insecta > Diptera > Tephritidae > Rhagoletis > Rhagoletis zephyria. The sequence goes on from NW_016159216.1 coordinate 75,164, forward strand.
AATAGAGTATCATTTGATCGTTTCTTTTCTTGGATTTTTTATTTTTATTTTTTTGAATTTCTTTCCACCTTTTTCGGTTCGTTGTTAGGTTTCCATGGGCACTTTTTGCCATTGATCGTGGGTCAAATCGACGCATTCGTACACCACATTTCACATAATTTAAATTTGTGTTATCGCGTTCAGTTTCTTCAGTCATCTCTTTATTTGTACTTTTTTTCGCACACAAGACCCACTCGTCGCCCGCTACCGCGAGTGAGTGACTAGGGCAATAAGCAGTAAAGGCATCAGCACCTCTGCTGGAGCCAATGTATGCATATGCGTATGTTTATATTGTTAGCCTCCCTTTTTACAGCAGTCCTCAACAGCATGTTGGTACCAGGGAATGGCATTGGTTGATCGTCAACTGTTCATACTCATTCAATACCGCTGCTTTGTATGACTGAGCAGCGGCGTTGGCTTAGTAGTATCGATACCTAAACGAAATTAGAGGATGACTGAACACGAGCGCATTGCGTGCTGTCTTGCAAATACAGCCACCACAAGTGAACGATGCTTATAACTGCTCATACTGATATTGACTTCGGCAAATCTGTACTCTGAATGATCGTGCACGAAACCAGCAAACGTGGCAGTTGAACGGCTCCGAAAACATGAGAGTCATCATTTGTTGCAGAAGTCGTTTGACTTGTTGCTGAAAATCATCTGACTTGTTGCTGAAAGCCATTTGACTTGTTGCTGAAAATCATCTGACTTGTTGCTGAAAATCATCTGCCTTGTTGCTGAAAAGACGACGAATGTGGTAAAGGGTAATTTATCGTCTCGTATGCATATATGTATGTATTTATAGCGCGTCTACCATTCAATTACATTGCTCACTGCTGGCTAGTTGTGAGGAATGTGCATACGTGTGCATACATGTATGTAGGCTAGTTGTGAATATGCATACGTACGTAAGTATGTATGTATGTACATATCAATGCTTCATTTCAAACAAGCAAGTGTCTTTGAATGTTTTTGAACTACAGTATCATCACTTCGGCAACACGTCAAACGCGCCTTCAGCAACAAACCAAAGGCGGCGGTTTGACTTCTGCAACAAATCAAGTTAGCTAACTGCGGCATCTTGCCTTCGCCAGTCTTTCACATAAGCTGTCATGCTTTCGGCAACCGTCCAAATGCAGTATCGTGCTTATGGCTGTCGATCAAATACGGCGGTTGCTGGTTTCGTGCACGATCATTCGGAGTACAGATTTGCCGAAGTCAATATCAGTAGGAGCTGTTATAAGCATCGTTCACTTGTGGTGGCTGTATTTGCAAGACAGCACGCTTTGCGGTGGTGTTCGTTCATCCTCCGTTTTTAACGTGAGTAGGCTTAAAGTCACAAAAACAGCACCCTTTGCCAATGTCTGGTTGGTACCATCAGCGCTAGAGTGACCAGGTGAGTGCGATTTGGTTATTGATTCTTTTAATTACATACGTATATACATATATATATGCACATGCATATAAATATACATATAGTTAGGTTATTTTGAAATTCGGCTGGATACTCGTATATGTATGTGTATCGCGCGGGTTCAGATATTTAGATATAAGTAGTGCTCAATTGAATTGTATTTCGTAATATTTGAATATACAATTTGAATTATTGGTTTAAGTTAAGTTTTTGCTTTTTGAAATTATAGTGGAGTTTGAGGTTGAAGTAAGATTTTTTTTTGTTTATTTTTTCTTGGGATTAATTAATAATAAGACTTAGTTTAAGTATTGATTTAAATAAGAGTTTTTCTCGGTTTCTCTAAATTGTAGTGGAGTTTGAGCTTAAAGTAGAATTGCTTTTTTGTTCTACTTCTAAAGGATTAATACGTTAAGAGCTAGTTTGAATTATGGTAACTGGAGATATTTAGAGAGCTAAGGTTAGAATTAGGTTACAATGGTATTGTAGCCTGAGTTGGTAGGACAATAAACGATATCAAATGTATTCTCAAAGAGATTTTCTTGGGTGAAGGGTATAGGCTACAATAATGGTGTGCTAGGCTAAATCCTTTTGGTGCAGGTGTTGCGCTTGAGCAATAGAGGGGGAATGAGAGTGTAGACAGGATGACTATGCGGACTAGGAAGTGACTGACGATTAGACACACGGACCAAAGCCAGGCTAAGGGGATGCTGCTAAGTTTGAGGAGTCGCAGCAGCGTCCAAGGCTGCGTGGATAACCAGACAGGGCCGATTCTTTTTCTTCTCTTTCAATTTACTTTAGTTTTTCTTCGCTCCCACTTAGCATACACTTTCAGGCATGACTTTTTTGTTTGTGTAGGCTGGGTGTAAGGCGGGTGAAGGCAACCCTCCCATCCGACGAGCTAGCAGGGGCCAGCGAGCATGCGTGCACGCCGCCCGCTTTACCCGAACACACAGCAGACATAACATATTGCTTACATGAAAAGAGATAACTACACAAAAAATTTTGGCAGTTATGTGGCGCGTGAGCCTATATAATTAAAAATTCGGCATCTGTGCTCAAATTTGGTTTGTATTCAGAATATTTAAATTGAAATATATTGAAAATTTTGTTTGTTAAGGTCGAATGTAGTATAATATTAACTGCAAGATTTCAAAAGACTAAAAAGTAGAAACTAAAATTATAGTTAAAAAACTAAAAACACGCTTTTATTACAACAATAACTAAAAAGTATAAAATAATTTGTAGATATAGCGATTCCGTTTAAGAAGAATAGGAAGTTCCCTAACCTGATTTAATTTAACTGTTTTAAATTAGCTAAAAATAGGATTAAAGTGATTGACCCGTAGTTATAGTCAAAATAAAGTGCACTGTAAAGTTTGTTGCAGTTTTTTTTACAGATATCCCATTGAAAGTTATGCCAAAAAGCTGCAACTAACTTTACAGTGCACTTTATTTTGACTATAACTACGGGTCAATCACTTTAATCATATTTTTAGCTAACTTAAAACAGTTAAATTAAATCAGGTTAGGGAACTTCCTATTCTTCTTAAACGGAATCGCTATATCTACAAATTATTTTATACTTTTTAGTTCTTGTTGTAATAAAAGCATGTTTTTAGTTTTTTAACTATTATTTTATTAATCTTTCTTCCCCTATCCTTCATCTTTACTTATATCGGTACCCTCATCTTCCTCTTTGTCTTTACTTTTATGTTTATCATATTCTTCATCTACATATTCCCCTTAACCTTTGCTCTTTTACATATAAGTAAAGTGTTTAAAATTACCTTGGTCTTCAATTTTGCCTTTATCTTTACGCATCTTTGTTTTTATTTTTACCTTTGCCTTTATCCTTTTCTTTATCTATGTTCGTAGTCACCTTTACTTTCATTCTTGGATTGATCTTTTTCTATTCTTTAACCTTTTATTAGCAAATTTTGTTAAATTAATACCATATGCATACACACAATAAGCACTTGTTTCAGCCAACCAACCATTTCCGTTGCATCATTTCCGTTGCATTATTTCCGTTGCATCACTTCCGTGTGCAATTTCCGCTGAATTTTCAATTTACTCCCAACCAACCGCCGCTAAAGGTGCCATGTAAACGGGCATTTTCTAAAGATCTGCAAGAAAGAACGTCTTATTTTTTTGAAAAGTGCTGCCGCCTAATAAATTTTTATTTTTGGGAAGAGCATCAGATTTACACCGTTTTGTCGTGTTTCCAAATGAGATGTCAGATGAAAAATATTGACTTACAGACCTGTTTTAGTTTTTTAAAGGGTTGCCGCCTAATTAAAAATGCATTGTTTAAATATGATAGTCAGTAAAATGTCACAATATGGGCATCAAGCGAAAGGGGTTTGAGACTAAGGTAATATGTTGGCGTTTTTAATAGAGTTACCACTTATTCAACAAATTTATAACTATGAATGGTAAGTAATGTATTAAGGACATTCGATATTGCTGGTTAAGAGGGCTTTTGTGTAATTGTATGCGGATTTGTCGATGGTTGTCATAAAGTTTCTAATTTATTGATTGAAATATTTTAGTTAATTAAAATGTTACAAAGTGGGCTTCAAACTTATTGACTTACATATTTTTCATCTGACATCTCATTTGGAAACGCGACAGAACGGTGTAAATCTGATGCTCTTCCCAAAAATAAAAATTTATTAGGCGGCAACACTTTTCAAAAAAATAAGACGTTCTTTCTTGCAGATCTTTCGATAAAGCCCGTTTACATGGCACCTTTTGAAGTGAAACTTCTTTAGCGGCGGTTGGTTGGTTGGGAGTAAATTGGCAAATTCAGCGGAAATTGCACATGGAAATGGTGCAACGGAAGTGATGCAACGAAAATAATGCAACGGAAATGGTTGGTTGGCTGAAACAAGTGCTTATTGTGTGTATGCATATGGTATTAATTTAACAAAAATTTGCTAATAAAAGGTTAAAGAATAGAAACAGACCAATACAAGAATTAAAGTAAAGGTGATTACGAATATAGATAAAGAAAAGGATAAAGGCAAAGGTAAAAATAAAAACAAAGATGCGTAAAGATAAAGGCAAAAATGAAGACCAAGGTAATTTTAAACACTTTACTTATATGTAAAAGGGCAAAGGTTAAGGGGAATATGTAGATGAAGAATATGATAAAAATAAAAGTAAAGACAAAGAGGAAGATGAGGGTACCGATAAAAGTAAAGATGAAGATAGGGGAAGAAAGATTAAAATAAAGGTAATTAAAGAGGAAAGGATGTGTCGAGAGACACAGAGACTCAATACTGATTTTGTTGTCGATATTTATCGATTTTGTTACCGATATTTATCGATTTTGCTATCGATATTTATTTATTTTGTTATCGATATTTTTATAGATTTTGTTATCGATTTTTATCGATTTTGTTATCGATTATGCTATCGATATATATCGATTTTGTTATCGATTCTGTTATGGATACTTTTATCGATAATTTTAACGATTTAGTTATCGATATTTTTGTAGAATTATTTATCGATATTTACCGATTTCTTGTCGATATTTTTATCCATATTTATAGATTTTGTTATCGATATTTATCGATTTTGTTATCGATATTTATCGATTTTGTAATCGATAATTATCGATTTTGTAATCGATATTTATCGAATTTTTATGGATATTTTTATCGATTTTGTTATGGATGTTTTTATCGATATTTTTATCGATTTTGTTATGGTTATTTTTATCGATATTAGAACGAACAGGGGTAGAGGTAGGGATCTAGATAGAAAAAAGAGAAAAAATAGAACCTTAAACAAAAGCAGATGTATGTATGTACATATATATGTGTGTATGTATGTATATTGGTTATGAGACAAAATAGATATGTATGAAATGTAAGTTTCACTTCTCCAGTGTGGCCCAGGCGCACTTACTTTTTTTTTAAATTACGCGAACGGTGTAAGTCTTATGACTTTAGAAGCAGGGGGCAACCCTGTTAAAAAAATTGAAACCTTCTTGCACATCTACAGGCCCAGCCCTTCTATTTGTCACCAATTCTGTTTAAATACAACTAACGGTGTATGTCTTCTATTTTAGAAGCAGGTGGCAGCCCTATTCAAAAAACTGAGACCTTCTTGCACATCTACAGGCCTAGCCCTTTCATCTGGCGCCTCTTCTGTTTTAATACAACGAACGGTGCAGATTTTATAATTTAAAAAAGTGTGGCAACCCTATCCAAACAAGTCATGCCTTGTGGTACGTACATCTAGAGGCTAAGCCCTTTAAATTCCATGTAGGAGCTTCAAAACTATCACATTCAAATATACACAGCTCTGGAATACTTGATTTTTAACTTTGATTTAATTTTTGCCTGAAAAAATAAAAGTCAACAATTACCGATTATTTTCTGCACAAAAAAATAAAAGGCAAATTTTAACTTTCATTTTTGCCTTAAAAAAATAAAAAGCAGAAATAATAAATATTATTTGCTCAAAATTATAAAAGTAAAAAAATAACTTAAATTTTTTGACTTTTATTATAAAATGCATAACCGGTACGGTCTCTGATTTCTCCTGTGATAGAGTGGAAAATAAGAAAGTAGTAAGGTATGTGGAAATAGAAGTAGCCCTGTGATTTAGTCTGTAGATGTGAACAATTACGCCCAGTGAAAAAGAACTGGCATAAAAAGGCCCGGCTGGAAGTCGTGGGTCGAGCCCACACGTTGGATGTAACAAATACAAGCAACATACTGCCTTGTTAATTTCTTTACGCACACTCTCCATGTTGCAGGCACCATCGGCGGGTCCGAGTCTGTAGCGGCAGCGGTTGCCCAAGCGGAAGTGTTGCAGATACTTGAATGCAGATATACTCAGCGGCCATGATGTTGCTGAGACATTAGGTGCATTTTTTGTAAGCGAGCGACAAAAGAACGCTCAACTCGGGTAAAATTTCCTTTTTGCTACTTAAGCAACCTTTCTGGTAGCTGGCAAGAAACATGTGATTAGATCATCGGGTTTTAAACAAAAAGAAAACAATAGAAATTAGTAATTATCCGAGGTATTTACATCTTATATATACTCATTTAAAATATAAATCATGTATATACGAAAACAAAAATTTACCTCTCCACTTTCCTAATAACAATCACATAGAGCAGTTTTTTCACTTAACAACACTACTCTTCAGGTCGCGTATGTTTTACCCGACCTGGCTGAACTCGGATAAATAGCCGAGTTTGTGTTGTTGCTTTGCGTGTATTTTGTCATTTAAGCGAGTGTTCTTTTGTAGCTCGGTTGCAAAAGAATGGACCTATTGGCAACATTGTAGCGGAAGCAGTGGGACTCAAGTAGTGGACTTTCGAGGTGGGCCTATGATATCATTTAGCGCAGTGTGAGTGTGTGCGTGTGAATATGTGTCCTCACGAAGTGGGGCCCGCTGAGCTAGTATGAGTGGCATGAGTGGCTTATTTGGTTTGATCGCCGTATAAAAGGAGGTAACCGTAACCAACGAGCCATCACAGTGCGAAAAGTTGGTGAAAGTGCGCGAATAAGACGTTCGAAGTTTCTAAATACCTAATATTAAATAAACCTAAAGGAAGGCGACCATTTTTGATTGACCGCTAATGGTGCTAATTTTTTATTGATACCCTTCTGGAAGTGCTACACAGGAATAGGAGGTTAGTTAAGTGGTTTCTAAGAAATATTCAACTAAATGCATGTACATATGTACATATATACCCTGGTAGGCCTGGAGGCCTGTTGGGATAGACGTTCGTATCCCAATCGGGGTAAGCTATTTGAGCTCACCTAAGAGCGATCATCCTTGACCGCCTTGGTTGCGAAACGGCATCGATGAGATATGCGAGTATGCATATGTGCAGGAAGACTTGCACATATGTACATACATACGTACGTATACACATCTATGCGAATGCTCACAAAATATTTTTAAAATATCGCCTAACTCCATCCAGTTTGGCCATTAGAAGGATCACATCCACACGGATAAGCTACCTACATCAGAATCACGTCCGTCCGACAGTAGCGACCACCATCTCAGCACCACTAATACTAAACGCACCAACACACGTAAAAACAAAAGGAAATTGAAGGCACTGAGTTTTGTTTCGAATATACAATTGTATACATATGTATGTTGGGCTGTGTCGGACAGCTGATCCATCATACATCCCAAAATAGTAGGTTGATGACCATATTACCACGCTGGAAAGTATAGCTGAATATACCCGCGAGTACCGTCAGCAATAGAGGAGAGTGCTGGATGACGAATGAGCTCCAAAAGACCCCACCAACTACGTGGAAGCATCGGGACAACAATAAACAGCACGAACGTGAGCGGCTGTCACAAAATTACACGCAGCGGCATGATAAACCTTCTCTTTGTTTTGTAGTCCATTCGCCTAAATATTTAGTACCTTTTTCTTAGTTGTTGTACATAAAATTTTCTGAATTCCTTTGTTTTAGTAGCTACATAGGCATATATATAATTTTTTTTAGGATTAGGTATTGAATTTCCTAGGCACTTCATTTTATTTATATATGTTTTTTAGTACTTACTCACATCCACACCGCTAGTTTCCAGGTTATTATTCCTTCTACCTTTTGAATTTTATTTTAAGCTACATTACGTAATATCCATTTTTTATTCACCGCATGAATCTAAGTGTGATTTTTTATATATATATTTTTTGATATTATACTTTCTTTTGATATTACAAAGCTGGCACCTTGGTTAGTTTTTTATGCCAACACTTTTAAACACACATACAAAGCCCACATAGAAGTTTTGTTTTGTATGTAGGCATTTCGTTTTGTGTAATCCCTGTTTTTCCTTGAAGGATGAAGTTTCACTAATACCTACATTGTTGCACGCACTTTCTATATATATATTTTTTTCTTGCTTTTAGTTCGCGTTAATTGATATAGTTTAGCACTACACGTGTTGCTTCTGACTAAATAATTTGGTAAAACAAAGGCGTCCCGCTCGTTGCCCGCGTTCGTAAGCGAGTGATAGACAGGAAAGTGAGTAGAGCGATAGCACCTCTACTGTCGGAATGTGTACATATGTATATATATGGTAATGCACTTTCCTTGTATGTTAGGGTATCTCTCCTCCTACAGGCTCCAAACAACGTGCTGGTACCATCATCGTTGGAGGTGACAGGAGAGTGAGAAATATTCTTTAACGATAGCTATACATCTACATACATATGTCCGCACATATAGTTATTTGTACATACATAAGTATGTTCACTTACATAAGTACATAGATAGGTCAGGCCTCACAGTGAATGAGAATTATAAGGAAATTGCTGAAATTAAGTATGTATTAACCGGTTTGATTAAATTTCTTCTGGCAGTTTTTCTTTGAGAGGATTTATTTAAGACTTCTGCAGCATTAAATTATTCTTTGTTTTTGTTATTTTTTTCGCCTTTGAATTATTTATGAATACTTGCATGTACGAGGTTATGAACATTAGGGTGAGCATCTTAGCATTTTGTTGAAATAGAAATATATTGAATTTGTGTGGAATTAGAAACCTTACTAAGTTTTTGCATATACATATTCCTATATACAGTATACGTACTTATCGCGTTTTTTTTATATTTTTTTATTAACGATTTTTGCTGATAAATTTAAGTTTGTTTTTGGGGTATGGAAATATAGTTTTATGATTGAATACTTTGTTGAGTTTTTGTTATAGGTTTTTTATATAAATTAAGATAGATTTTTTTCTCTAGAGAGGTGTTAAAAATAAGACTAAAATTGTTAAATAAAATTTATAATGTGAATTGTGGAAAAGAAAATATGAGGTGTTGATAGTAATTTTTGGTGTAAGTGTTGCGCTGATGCGCAAGAGGGGACGTGTGAGTGACAAATGGCGAAAGGACCGTTTGACTTGACGTTGCGGAGTGACAAGGAGATGGACTTTGTTCAGTATAAGGGACGTTGTAAGATTTGAGGAGTCCACACAGAGTCCATGGCTTCCGTACAATGTACGTAGAAGAGGGTGGGTAGACTCCATTGACCAGACAGGCTTTTTCATCTTACTCTCCTTCCTCTTGTCTGTAAATTCCGACATCAGGTTTTTTTTTTCTGCGAACGCAAACAAAACGGCATGAATTCGTTGTCAGTGTGGCTTAGTGGAACGGATGCGAGGAGACCTACCCCAGCCGATGAGCGAAGCCAGGAACCACAGGCATGCCGACTTGCCACTCCGCTCTGCTACCAATTTTGCCAAACTGCTACACAACGGCTACAGCATTGAAAAGCATCAGTTTCAAGCTGTTGTTGAAATTCCTCTTGAATATGTCCATCACCAGGTTCTCCGACATCGGCTTCCTTAGTCTAGCGTTCAAGGCTTATATATCTGCATGAAACATATCATACGATTCATTAGCCTTCTGACAACGCATTGAGATCTCCATCATGATCCTGAGCTCGCCCTGACAAAAATAGGTGGAAGCTTGCCATCAATTGCTCATCTGTACATTGGGTGCGCTCACACAACGTGTTTAGCTCAAAGAGAAAATCTGAAACGCTACCGGTGCCGTCATAGGATACCTTCCAATCCTGTGGCTTAATGGCAATATTGGTGTTAAAATTTGGTCGGTTATTCAAGGTGGCTTGTGTCGGATTGCATCCGATAAAGGCAAAGTCCCAAGGATCATTTGGTGCGGTTTGAGATGCAGTTACCACTAGACTTAATGCGTTCATATTTTCTCACATTGTTCTCATTTCGGCTCTCATTTCTTCTTGCGAAGTAGATAAGAGCTGATGAAGGCTTGGCTCCCCCAGAGCTCAATCCAAATTTGAAAATCCGAGAAAGTTTTTAAGTAAGGCTTGCTTTGTTAGCTTAAGCCAAAACAACGTCCGAGAAAAAAATTTGTCTGGTAAAATCCAAAAAAAAATCACGAGGTTTAGCCGAGTGGCGCGATACTGCCGTGCGTGATCGCGATAATTAAAAAAAAAGATAAATCGAAAATATCAAAATGTATTCAATCCGCGTATTGAATGTAAATATACGCGCGAAAAAGCAAAAAATATCAATCAATATATAGTTAGTAAATAAGCATGTGAAATTGGTTAATTACATATACGTGGTCATATACGTGTATTTATAAGTTTGGTTGGGTTTAAGTTTTATATAAGTGGGGAATATGTAGTTTTTTCAAAAGTCAAAAGTCCCTTGACATTAGGAAGGCACATGTCTACGTGAAAAATTAAAGTACAACACAAAAAATAAAAGATTTGAGAGATCTACAACGGTGTCGTAAGTGTCATATTGTTGTATGTCGTAAACTTTAAAAGCTTAAATAAATGTTTAGAGAACTTGAAACCACAACCAACAATTTTTTAACACTGCGACAATGCATAATATGACTTTGATGGTAATTTGCAAACCCCCTTAATATATATTTAGGCGTTTAAATTTTACGGCATACAACAATGAGACACTTACGACACCGTCGTGAGTACCACAAATGTTTGCATAATTTGGCCCAGCCCACCCAATCGCAATGAAAAGCTGGCATAGTGAAATGCCCCTCCAGACTTGAAGGGTTAACTGAGCTTCGCTTCATTGACTTGCTGATCTGTCTTTCGGTATCAGTATACCCCACCGCAATGCATCAAGGGGCAGTCATCACTTGCCACCCTGAGACATGTGGGGTGACTGAGACCCCGATATTCAGTTCTGCTTTGGAGTCCCAGCCAACTCCATCGCGATACGTAGGCGCTCAGGAACGCCAGCGCATACCGCATTTTTTGTATATAAGTATATAATTTTTTTCCCAAAAGACTAAGTTTAATCAACCAAACAAAGAAAAAAATATTCGGCAAACAAAATAAACTAAACAAAATCTATGTAAACTAAACCCCACTTAGCGGACAAATTTCTCCCCCAATTCCCATGCCGACATATCGGACCACTGAACAAAGGTGGAGAAAAAAAGTCAAACTACAAAAAAACTAAGTGCGTTTAGCGCTGCCTCACCGGGTGAATACAAAACTCCGGAGGATGAGACGTGAAGTCTCGGAGAGCCTTCCGTTGCTGACCAAGAGGACCGATCTGAACCCGCACACTCAACTCCACTCATCCCGCAACAAAAAAGGTGGAAAAAGAACGTTGAATACATTTAAATTAAACTAAAAATCAAAGAACACAAAAATCTAACCAACAACGAGAAATAAAAAAAAAGACCTACGGCCGAATATAAGGGCGCCACGGGTGGAGTTGTGACGCCCGGTGCTATCCCACACTCGCCATGGCTACCGTTGCAGCCTAATGTCTTCTTCTTCTTCTTTTTTGGCACTGTAACCGCCTAAGCGATTTTGGCCGAGTTCAGCAAAGTACGCCAGTCGTTTCTCCTCTGTGCCAACTGACGCCAAGTGAAGCCACCTGATCTTCCATCGCAGTGGGGGCCTCCCTCTTCCTCTGCTACCACCAGCGGGTTCCGTGTTGAAAAGTTTCAGAGCTGGAGCGTCGGTGTCCATTCGAACGACATGACCAAGCCAGCGGAGCCGCTGTATTTTAATTCGCTGCACTATGTCCAT